>NC_091285.1:459908833-460087270 GCF_032444005.1 Ranitomeya imitator
TCACACACTATTTGTTGTATCCTGGCTGTCCTGTCTACAATCCGTAAGAATCCTAGTGGTGAAGGCTGCAGCCTGGGTTTGGGTCTTCGTGATTCCAGGAAAGCAGACAGTTCCGGTTGATGTAAACCAAGTGCTTTGAGATAACACATCAGAGATGGAGGATGAGGAGGAGCAGGAGGGTGTGCAGGAACTGATGTATGAGGTGAAGGAAACCCTGAGAGGAGTAGGGTCAGCAATCATCATCATTGGGAGCACATGTGCTGGGCCAGGGTTGGACTCAACTCCAACCTTCACAATGTTCATCCAGTGTGTCATCAGGGAAATGTACCTCCCATGCTGCTGTGTATGAAAGATATCAATTCTCAGGGGTTTATTCAAACTTGTGGATTTTATTCAACATATTTCCAAATGTCACACAGTTCTTCTTCAGGAAATGATCACAGATATGTACAGGTTAGTACAATCTGATATATCACTACAACTGTATGTCAGATAAGACACTTTTTGCACTACTTTCTCCCTAGTGTTTTGACTGGGAAATTTAAACAAGCAAATTGTCTTTTAAGAGAGGAATAGGACTTGAACTCTAGTGCCACCTATTGGAAGTAACAGTCATAACAAGTCTTTATTGACCCTTTACCGAGCCTTCAAATATGACATAGTATATAAGCCAAGTCATAATGTCAATTTGTGGACACGATTTGGCTGGGTGAGAGGCTAAGAGTTAGATCTAATGGGTAAAGTTTCTCCTTGTGGAAAGTGATTGCCAGGTCTAGCATGCCAGTACGAGGAGACTTTAAATGCCTTGCATGCAAGGATTGACACAGGGAAACGTAGCATCTCTGGCCACAAGTGCTTTTCCACGTGTCAATCATTAAGTGGACAATCCCAGTAACGACATTGGTAAAGGCACGTGCTGGTCAAGGCAAGGAAGCCACACATGGAGAAAAAGTGGTGGCTGGGGAAATCCTCCTGGTCAACAAGCCTAAACGACCTCAAGCAGCCTGGAAATGTGTCTATTTAGCCTTTGGGTGTATGGGTGGTTTGCTGTAAACATTCCCCTTCATTCCAAGGACTATAGTAGGGACATCTGAATGCTGTGCTGGGATAAGGATTGTTAAGTGCCTAATGATGGTGCCTCAGAATGTGTAAGGACAAGTGCAGTGCAGGAGATTGGTAAGCACCTTACACAGGTGAACAGGCAGTGGTGTCACCCACTGGTGCTAATTGTTTACCAAGACTGTTGGTGCTTAGATGACATGTGCCTGATCAGGCTGGTGGTGATTAGGCTCTTAGTGGTCAGGCTCATGCTGATCTTAGCATGATACAGGTTGCAAATAGTCATTTTTTGTCTCTGAACTCTTTAAAAGTCCCAGACTAGGGAACGCCTAACTCTTTGACGGAGAAATTTCAAAGTGTCGGTGCTCTGCAGAACAGTAGGCCACATTTTTTCCTTTGGTCACCCCACTGCCTCTTCCTGCCTGTTTTGGTGCTGCCGATCCCTCAGCGCTGCTGGCCTTGCTCTGCATGCCAGATTCCTAGACTGAGTTGGTGTCTTCATCATCCACCACCTCGTCTTCCACCGCCACACTCTGGTCCTTCCTGACTCAGTGATTTAACAATAACCTGTGGTGCAACGTGACGTTGGAGGATGGTGCGAGACATGATGTCCCAGATGTGTTCAATCTGATTCAGGTCTGGGAAATGGGCGGGCTAGTACATAGCTTCAATGCCTTCATCTTGCAGGAACTGCAGACACCCTCCAGCTACATGAGGTCTGGCATTGTCCTGCATTAGGAGGAACCCAGGGCCAGCAGCACCAGCATATGGTTTCATAAGGGGTCTGAGGATCTCATCTCGGTATCTAATGGCAGTCAGGCTACCTCTGGCGAGCACATGGAGGGCTGTGCGGCCCTCCAAAGAGATGCCACCCAACAAAATTACTGACCCACTGCCAAACCGGTCATGCTGAAGGATGTTGCAGGCAGCAGATCACTCTCAACAGTGTCTCCAGACTCTGTCACATGTGCTCAGTGTGCACCTGCTGTCATCTGTGAAGAGCACTGGGCACAAGTGGCGAATTTGCCAATCCTGGTGCTCTGTGGCAAATGCCAAGCGTCCTGCATGCTGTGGACGTCGGGCACTCAGATCATCCTCATTGAGTTGGTTTCTAACCGTTTGTACAGACACATGCACATTTGTGGCCTGCTGGAGGTCATTTTGCAGGGCTCTGGCAGTGCTCCTCCCCTTCCTCCTTGCACAAAGGCTGAGTCAGCGGTCCTTCTGCTGGGTTGTTGCCCTTCTATTCCCCCTCCACATCTCCTGGTCTACTGGCCTGTCTCCTGCCTCTGGACACTACGATGACAGGCACAGCAAACCTTCTTGCCACAGCTCGCATTGATGTGCCATCCTGGATGAGTTGCACTACCTGAGGCACTTGTGTGGGTTGTAGAGTCCGTCTCATGCTACCACGAGGGTGAAAGCACAACCAACATTTAAAAGTGACCAAAACATCAGCCACAAAGCATTGGTTCTGAGATGTGGTCTGTGTTCCCCACCTGCAGAACCACTCCTTTATTGAGTGTGTCTAAATAATTTCCAATAATTTCCATCTGTTGTCTATTCCATTTGCTCAACAGCATGTGAAATTGATTGTCAAACAGTTAAGTGTTCCCTTTATTTTTTTGAGCAGTGTATATATACAGTACAGACCAAAAGTTTGGACACACCTTCTCATCTAAAGGTTTTTCTGTATTTTCATAACTATGTAAATTGTACATTCACACTGAAAAAATCAAAACCATGAATTAGCACATGTGGAATTATATACTTAACAAAAAAGTGTGAAACAACTGAAAATATGTCTTATGTTCTAGGTTCTTCAATGTAGCCACCTTTTGCTTTGATGACTGCTTTGCACACTCTTGACATTCTCTTGATGAGCTTCAAGAGGTAGTTACCGGGAATGGTCTTCCAACAATCTTAGAGGAGTTGCCAGAGATGCTCAGCACCTGTTGGCCCTTTTGCCTTCACTCTGCGGTCCAGCTCACCCCTACCATCTCCATTGGGTTCAGGTCTGGTGACTGTGGAGGCCAGGTCATCTGGCGTAGCACCCCATCACTCTCCTTCTTGGTCAAATAGCCCTTACACAGCCTATAGATGTGTGTTGGGGTCATTGTCCTGTTGAATAATAAATGATGGTCCAACTAAACGCAAACCGGATGGAATAGCATGCCGCTGCAAGATGCTGTGGTAGCCATGCTGGTTCAGTATGCCTTCAATTTTGAATAAATCCCCAACAGTGTCACCAGCAAAGCACCCCCACACCATCACACCTCCTCCTCCATGCTTCACGGTGGGAACCAGGCATGTAGAGTCCACCTGTTTACCTTTTCTACGTCACACAAAGGCACGGTGGTTGGAACCAAAGATCTCAAATTTGGACTCATCAGACCAAAGCACAGATTTCCACTGGTCTAATGTCCATTCCTTGAGTTTTTTAGCCCAAACAAGTCTCTTCTACTTGCTGCCTGTCCTTAGCAGTGGTTTCCTAGCAGCTATTTTACCATGAAGGCCTGCTACACAAAGTCTCCTCTTAACAGTTGTTGTAGAGATGTGTCTGCTACTAGAACTCTGTGTGGCATTGACTTGGTCTCTAATCTGAGCTGCTGTTAAGCTGTGATTTCTGAGGCTGGTGACTCAGATAAACTTATCCTCAGAAGCAGAGGTGACTCTTGGTCTTCCTTTCCTGGGGTGGTTCTCATGTGAGCCAGTTTCTTTGTGGCGCTTGATGGTTTTTGCCACTGCACTTGGGGACACTTTCCAAATTTTCTCAATTTTTCAGACTGACTGACCTTTATTTCTTAAAGTAATGATGGCGACTCGTTTTTCTTTATTTAGCTGCTTTTTTCTTAACATAGAATTTGTATTTACAGTCTGTTCAGTAGGACTATCAGCTGTGTACCCACCAGACTTCTGCACAACACAACTGATGGTCTCAACCCCATTGATAAGGCAAGAAATCCCACTTATTAAACCTGACAGGGCACACCTGTGAAGTGAAAACCATTCCCGGTGACTACCTCTTGAAGCTCATCAAGAGAATGCCAAGAGTGTGCAAAGCAGTCAACAAAGCAAAAGGTGGCTACTTTGAGGAACCTAGAATATAAGACATCATTTCAGTTGTTTCACACTATTTTGTTAAGTATATAATTCCACATGTGTTAATAGTTTTGATTTTTTCAGTGTTAATGTACAATTTTCATAGTCATGAAAATACAGAAAAAATTTTAAATAAGAAGGTGTGTCCACACTTTTGGTCTGTACTGTAGGTGTATAATTAAAGTGCAAGTACTGTACATGTGGATTATGAAAAAATTCCCCTTGTGTGTAAGCCAACTGGCTATTACAACAGCAGTACTGGGAAAGAAGCATTAAATTGCAAATTGTAAATATAAGCTTGCATTACTTCTAGTCGATGGATAGAATTAGTAAGGTGCAGAGGGCAGCAGGATCTGTCGTGCCTACTTCTGTCCTGATGCGCATTTCATGAACATTTCCTTAGTGGGTGTTTCCGGAGGGGGGTGCCGGACATTATAGATGTTTCCCCATCTAATGGGTGTGCAGTTTAGTATAGTCGAGCAGAGTTTCCAGATAAGTATAGAGTGACGCACCATATCCTGTGTGCATCCCTGTCATGTCACTCACGACTTCTGGTGGTTGACCCATAAGCTCACAGTGCAGTCAGGAGTACGATGGAAGTGCATTCAAGCTGGATCTAGGTACCGAAGGCCATTAGAGTCAAGGGCTATCACCTATATTCCATTGATGTTAGAGGGGGCAATGTACGGTATTAAGAAAAGGGGTATGTGAACTTTTGATCAGGGTCATTTGGATGTTCTGAATTGTCATTATGATTTAAAGGGACTCTGTCATCTGAATTTGGAGGGAACAATCTTCAGCCATAGGGGCGGGGTTTTCGGGTGTTTGATTCACCCTTTCCTTACCCGCTGGATGCATGCTGGCTGCAATATTGGATTGAAGTTCATTCTCTGTCCTCCATAGTACACGCCTGCGAAAGGCAAGATTGCCTTGCGCAGGCGTGTACAATGGAGTCCCTTTAAAAAGAGAAAACACAGTAGTTTGACAATAAATGGCTTCACCCAACCACTAACCATGAGTGGAGAAAAAGTTTTGTTGTTATTCATATTTTCTGAAAAAAGGATAAGAAAGCAAAAATTCTGCCGGGGTATGTAAAATTTTGAGCATAACTGTGATTAGCAGATGCTAAGTCGCATTTGGAGAGCCACTTATGCACCTAAACAGTGGAACCCCCCACAAGTGACAACATTTTTGAAACTAGACCCCTCAGGGAACTTATCTAGATGTGTATTGAGAAGCTTGATCCCCAGGTGCTTCACAGAACATATAACATTGAGCTGTGAAAAAAAAATCACATTTTTCCCACAAAAATGTTTTTTAGCTATAAATTTTGTATTTTCACAAGGGTAACAGAAGAAATCAAAGACAACATTTGTTGTACAATTTCTCCTGAGTTCACTGATACTCCATATGTGTTCAAAAGCTACTTTTGAGGCACAGAAGGGAAGGAACACCATATTACAGTATAGATTTTGCTGCACTGGTTTGAGGGCACCATATCACATTGACAGATCCCCTTAGGTGCCAGAACAGCAGAACCACTCATAAGTGACCACATTCTACAAAATAAACCTCTCAATGAATTCATTTAGGGGTGCAGTGATTAAATTGACACCACAGGTGTGTCACAGAATTTTATACCACTGGGTAGTGAAGAAAAAGTAATTTATATTTTTAACACCAAGATAGTATGTTAGCCTCAAATTTTACATTTTCTTACTGGGAAATGGGTAAAAATGTCTGCCAAAATTTTTTGTCTCACATCTTCTGAATGTTAAAATACCCCATATGCGGCTGTACAGTACTGCTTAGCCACATGGTGATACTCAGGAGGGATGGAGCACTATTTGCTTCCTGGAGTGCAGATTTTCCTAGAATAGTTTGCGGACTCCATATACAGAGTCCCTTAGTACTAGAAAAGCAGAATCCCCCCTCAAGTGACCCCATTTTGGAAATTATACTTCTTTGGGAATTTATCTGCAGGTGTAGTGATGATTTTCACTCCATGGGTGTTTTCCAGAAACAAGCAGTGGTATTTCTTTTAGAGGCCAGGAGCCATTTAGCTTTTCCAGCACCTTTGTGGTACAAGTAATGCGGAAGGCCCCTATATTTTCATTAACAGATGACAGACCTGAGTGGGGACTAGCTTTTTTGTGGATTGAGTTGAAGCTTTTGTTAGGAACATTTTACATAACATTGGGGATCACTGTATCCGGTGCTCTATGCTGAGCACGTACTTGGGGGTTTTCATCTAAATCTCAGAGTGACGTGGTTCAGATGAAACCCCTGAGGGATCCATTCACTAGAATGAGGCAGAAGAGTTACTCTGGACTCCATCTGGCCTTAGTTCAGTGGTGTCCTTCTTTTCAGAAGTGCACAAAACTGTGGTCGACTTCTCTTTAACACTTGCCTAAAAAGACGAACACCGCCAGATCACAAGTCCTATGGTGTCCACAGTGACTCCATCTGCCTCACATAGGGAATCTTCCACCAGGGGTTCCTTCTGAATCACGTATTTCAGAGATTTACATGGAAACCCCGGTGTAAGCGCTCAGAGTAAAGTGCAGGATAAATGCAGGATAAATAACCTTACTGCGATCTTTGGGAGGCAGAATGATAAAATAAATCACAGGTTAAGAATTAACTTTATTTATTTTTTACGCCATTTCTCGTGCTGTATAAGTGATTAGACAACTTTATTCTTCGGGTCAGTGAAATTACAGCAATACCATATTTATGTTTGGCTGCTTCCACACACTAAAACATGCTTTTTATTGCAAAAAATGAGTTTTTACTTTACCATATTTAGACAGGTATAATTTTTCCATATTTTGGTCCACAGAGTCATGTGAGGGCTTGCTTTTTGTGGGATGAGTTGACTTTTTATTGGTGCCTTTTTCGAGCACATGATTTTTTTTATCGCTTTCTATTATGATTTTTGGGAGGTAGAATGAACAAAAACTGGCTATTCAGGAATTGTTCTTTGTTTTTTTTTTTTTTTTAATATAGATCTGCTTGTGGTAAAATTGATAAGGCAGGTTTATTCATCAGGTCAATTCGATTATAGCATTCGTATAGCATCTGACAGACAGGGAAGGAGGCAGGTCAGGTCTTGTTCTTAGCAGGCACTGATAAGCCACCTTCCCTGTAGGACCATATGTCCATATTGTAGCTGGGGGTCACTATGGCAATCGCATTCTGCTGATGGAATCAAACAGGGAGCCCACTCCCTGTGTGGTCTCCTCGATGTCGGTATTGATAGTGGCATCAGAGGGGTTAAAAGCCCGCGATTGGTGTTGGCACTGATCATGGGCGTTGCTGCAGGTTGTCAGCTCTCACGCCGATCGCGGCTCTGTACATGTACTGCGTATGTCGGGAAGGGGTTAAAGGTAACTCATCATCTAATACTACCCAAACCGCATGTAGCATAAAACAGTATCTGGCTGCATGACTGCAGGAATATTTTATATTTTTCTCTGAAAGGCTTAGTCATTTCAGAGAAGATATAATTTATGGATACGGTCACACTATACTTGGTCATGATTTTAAATCAGTATTTATAAGCCAAAATCAGGTGAGAAAAAATTAGAGAAAAAGTATTACAGAAACTCATGAACCACTTCTGCATTTTGTGCCACTTCTGGTTTTAGCTTACAAATACTGACCAAATATTGATAGTGTGACCATTGCCTTAAAAAAAAAGAAATGAAAAGCAGCACTCATCCGATCCTTTGATGCTAAAAGTCCATCAATTCTTTCAAAAGGACATATTCATAAATTGCGATTGTGCTGGTACAGGGGAAGTTTCAGCAAAGGGAGACAAAAGACATACACGTCCGTATGTTTGGGCAGCATGAATCATCTAAAAGGTTCCTTTCAATCATGCCAGCTAAAGCAAAAGTCCCTTTAAATGGAAATTAAAAAACACAATTAATCAAACCTATAATAATTTCAAAAGACCTATACAAGGAAAGGGACGTGCAGATCAAATCATAAAATCAGAGATAACTAAAGTAATATGAGATTTTGCTATTCATAATTAGTTTTACCTGTAATCTGCTTTATTGAGCAATAGTTTTTTGGTTTATATTGTATCTTTTGCTTTCACTATATAAACTCAACAGTGAAAAATGTAGAACATTTGTACATACAGTATATTAATAATAAATACTGTATATTATGTCAGCTTACCATGAGTACATAGATATAGTATAAATAAAAAACTAGTCAAGACTGAGAATGTGACAAGCAGCTGTAGCATGAATTGTAATTTGGAAAGAAAACCACAGTATCATACTCCTGGGTGTTAATTTACTTTATAGCTAGATATTTCAGTCTGAGGTTCAACTGCGTAAATTAAATTATATATAAAGTTACATACCATGGAGTATCAAACTCTAATCTTGCTTATGAAAAATGTAAGGGCGGTAAACATTTGGTTGTGCAGCCTACATGTTTATTATCTGAGTCTGTTTCGTTGTCTGGGAGACTGATCAGCAGTTAAAAAACGGACTGTTATTGTCTTGGAAATATTGTATACTGCATATCTGTGCTGTGCTGCATGATTATTGCATTACACTTTTGGCCTTGGGTTGCTGGCATACCATGGTGCTCAGAGGTACCATAATGCCCAATTTCCATCGTTTTTACCAAGACCCGTAAAACAGTTTGATAAATTACATCATTTGAAAAGAAGAAACAGAAGGATTTGTAGAAGACTCCAGCCACAAAAGATCTGTGATTAATTCTCCAAGATATTTCGAACAACCACCATATCAAATTCCTTCAAAAACTGTATGCTCGCGAACCTTGGTGCATTGATGCGTTATTATTGTTTTGAAGGCAAAGAAAAAAGGATGGACACACCAAATACTGATTTTATATGAATGTCTCTTTTAGTCATTCCCTTTGCATTTTGATATAATAAAAGTAAACAATTATCAATTATATTTTTGCAGCATTCATACGTTGCAGCATTTTTTCCAAACCTGCGTAAAACTTTTCATACTACTGCTGTATGTTCATTCACTTTACATTTTGATAATTGCTAAAAAATAAATTTTGTACTTATATGTTTACAGCATTCGTATTTTGCAACATTTTTCCAAAACCTGCCTAAAACTTTGCATAGTGCTGCATGTCTTTTTACCATTAGCTCGTCAAAAGCTTTGTCCAGCGGTTACCCCCAAAATTATAAATGGTGCTGATGTATTTTCTGGGTCTGAATCTGAAAAATTGTCCATGTATAGGGTTTATGATTGTCTCATTGATCTGGTACTAAATTCCCTCCTGCCCAATAGTAAAATAAATATTAATTTTGGTCCAGAATGTCAGGCCGTGAAATATTATATAGCAGCCAGTCTGCAAAAACGGTTCATTAGAACTTCCACATAACCAGTAGGCGCAGATTTCTTTTTTGTTGCTGATGGTGGACTCAGACCATGTATGGATTACTGGGAATTTAACAAAATTACTGTAAAGAATCAGTATCCTCTGACTCTCATTCCTGATTTTTATAACCAGTTGTTGGGATCCTATTAGTTCACACAGCTTTATTTCAGGGGAGAATATAGCTTGGGCTGTAGACAGCACTCCAGGCTAAATAAAGTCCCAGCTTTATAAAAATGTTGTTACTGATATATTCAAACAAATAAATAGTCAATATGTGGCTATTTAAATGACATATTGGTTGATTCACCTGATTTTTACTAATCTAACATCTACAAATTGTTCTCCAAAGACTCAGACAATTTTCTATTTGCTAAACTTTAAATTTGTGTTTTCCTCGATCAGGAAGTTAATCTGCTGTGGCATATTTTCTCCTCCAAAGTTTTCCGACTGGACCCCTCAAAAGGTCCAAACTATTAAAGATTGGATAAAAACCCTGATCTCTGAAGGCTTTGCAACATTTCCTAGGGTTTGCAAACTACTATTGTAACTGAAACATTTTTCCAAGATTTTCAAGAATTTTACTGGTAACTGGAAAACCAGAAGCAATCCATGCCTTCACTGAGTTGATAGCACTCTTCACATCAAACCTGCATTTCGTCCAGCCTGACTTAGAGTGCCCTTTTATAATGGAGGTTGATGACTCAGAGGTTGGTGCAGAACAGCGTTAGTGTGAGTGCGATGCCCACCAGGGCCGTGGGGTACTCAGAACTGAGTCGGACAGTTCGTTGGGGAAGTCACGGGGCCATGACCCATCTCTGTGGCCATGGGCGTGCAATAAAAATGCAAAGAGAAAAGTTATATGGGATTGATTTGTGACACCACCTGTGGTGTTCAGCAAGGGAAGGCTGACACTTAGGTCAACTGGGGCCGATGGTGACGCAGCAAAGATGTTTCAGCTCTCCATGGGTAGAGTGGGGCCCAGGGCAAGATATAGGGTAAAATAGACAATGGATACTATTGCAGTACTGGGCAGGTGACACAGTAAATAATTCTGAGGACACAACAAGGTGCAGTTTTCTCACTTTATTCACGGTCCCCAGGTTACAATTACTGTACCAGTCAGGTGCTGTGTCCTCCGGGTCTGTGGTCCATCCAGCTCTCGGGTACTTTGGGGTGCACTTCTTCGGGACCCCCTTCATGTGTACCTTTCCAGGTCATCTATCTCTGCGCTGGCTCTCACCCTCCTGCCCTGCAGCTTACACACAGTGTACCAAGCCAGCAGCTTCAGGTTGTGTCAGGCGACGTCCTCTTGGTCCCTTGACCCTATGTGGCTGCCTTTTTAGCGATTATGTGTAGATTTGGCCATGGCACATATAGACACCACAGCCTCCGGTTTGCTAGCTGAGTCCTACAGTTTCTCCACTAGTCTGGGGCCGGTCCCCAATACGACCTGGTCCCGCCACCCGACTACGGTCGGCGTGGATTCGGGCGCCACGGGTGGATTTTTCACTTCCCTGGCCCCTAGGACCCCTTTCTCTCTGGAGCTCCTCTCAGACACCTCCATACTCCTCTCAGTCCTCTCACTCACTGGCTAACTAACTCCTCCCGTTTCCATAACACTTTACTTGCAACTGTCACTCTACCTCCAGGTCTCCTCCCTTATCTACTTCCTCCACCTACAGCTCTACATAGTTCCCCCTCCAACATGAGATGGGGCCCTCCCTAAATAGGGTCCAGATCCCTTGGCCTGGAGTGGTGTGGTGTTGGATGCTAGTGTGTGGGTACCCGGTAGTTCCCCCCTCCTGCTTCTCCGGCGGGGTGCTGCACCCGATCTCTCTCTGGCAGCACGCACACAGTACTCACTAGCCCAGAATATTTCACACCTCGCTCCATGGTGACCAAAGGGAACTCTGCACGTCTCTCCTCACAGTCTCTGGTGGCAGTGCTTGGGCGCGGGCCTGCGCTGTACAGATGCTCAGGGCTGCAGCACTCACTGGTCCCTGCTGCGCACTATCTGTTCCCGCCAAGTCTTTCTCTGAACCACTGCTGAGTGTACGGCACCCCTCAGCACAGCGGTCCCTCTCTCTCTCTGGACTGCTACAGGATGCCCAGCTTCTCTCATAACAGTGGTCCCTCTGTAGACGGTGGGGCCCTGTTGCAGTGCCGGTGCTCAGTGGGGAGGGGAGGTGGAGCACGCCACTGCCTGCCTTTGCACTGCCCTCCATTCACGCCAAACTGCTCTGCTACATGCACTTTATCTTTTTATCTTCCCACCCCCCTAGGACAGGAGGAAGGTCCCACTCACTATTGCTTGCCGCGGGAACATGAGATGTAGCCTCGACAGTTCCAGCCCTGGCAAGCAGGTACCCGCATGCTGTCATTCCACTTACGTTAGTATAAGGTAAACCAACTCTCACTCAACTCAGTCTATGTGCCTAGTTTTTTCAAAAAATTTCACTTGCTGAAAGAATCTGCGATATTGGCAATCGTGAATTATTGGCAATCAACCTGGCCTTCAAGGAATGGCATGAAGAAAGTGATAAACATCATTACTGTCATTACAGACCACAAAAATATGTGGGTAAATTAAACGTTGTGCTCACTTACTCTGACTTACTCTTACCACGTGGTGCTCATAGCAATCTGGCATTGACAACCATAGAGGCCTGCTTCAGACTTCTGGTTGTCATGCCGACATGGCGAGATTTATAACGTGCTTCCAGTAAACGTGAGTTAAATGCTGCTGTCAGAAATTGACAGCGGCATTTAACTAGTTAACAGCAGTGGGTGGTACGTGATTCCACACGTAGCTGTTGTGGGCACATGTCAGCTATATATATCAGCTGACATGTACCTGGAAAGGTGTGGGCTCTGATGCAAACAGGGGGAGTTTGACATCAGCTTAGTCTTACATCCAATGTCAGAAAGGTGTTAAGGGTTTTACAGAATAATTTTCACCACAATTTCGGTCTAATTTTTGCATATATTGCTTAGTGTCAGCCAAAAGCCACTTCAAGAAGTCTTTTAATGTGTGGACCTAATTTAAAAAAAAAACAAGTTTATTTTATTTTTAGGTGCTGGGTCCTATGACAGCAATGAGCTGATCCATATTTCTAGTTTTCTAGTTTTTAAGTTTGAGTAACCAGGCAAATCCTTGCCTTGCACAAAGTGAGGGACACCCTTTGTAGCCCCTCTGTACTCTGGAGTCTATTTTACAGGGCCCTTATATAAATCAATTCTCAATTTACATAGTAACATAGTAACATAGTTAGTAAGGCCGAAAAAAGACATTTGTCCATCCAGTTCAGCCTATATTCCATCATAATAAATCCCCAGATCTACGTCCTTCTACAGAACCTAATAATTGTATGATACAATATTGTTCTGCTCCAGGAAGACATCCAGGCCTCTCTTGAACCCCTCGACTGAGTTCGCCATCACCACCTCCTCAGGCAAGCAATTCCAGATTCTCACTGCCCTAACAGTAAAGAATCCTCTTCTATGTTGGTGGAAAAACCTTCTCTCCTCCAGACGCAAAGAATGCCCCCTTGTGCCCGTCACCTTCCTTGGTATAAACAGATCCTCAGCGAGATATTTGTATTGTCCCCTTATATACTTATACATGGTTATTAGATCGCCCCTCAGTCGTCTTTTTTCTAGACTAAATAATCCTAATTTCGCTAATCTATCTGGGTATTGTAGTTCTCCCATCCCCTTTATTAATTTTGTTGCCCTCCTTTGTACTCTCTCTAGTTCCATTATATCCTTCCTGAGCACCGGTGCCCAAAACTGGACACAGTACTCCATGTGCGGTCTAACTAGGGATTTGTACAGAGGCAGTATAATGCTCTCATCATGTGTATCCAGACCTCTTTTAATGCACCCCATGATCCTGTTTGCCTTGGCAGCTGCTGCCTGGCACTGGCTGCTCCAGGTAAGTTTATCATTAACTAGGATCCCCAAGTCCTTCTCCCTGTCAGATTTACCCAGTGGTTTCCCGTTCAGTGTGTAATGGTGATATTGATTCCCTCTTCCCATGTGTATAACCTTACATTTATCATTGTTAAACCTCATCTGCCACCTTTCAGCCCAAGTTTTCAACTTATCCAGATCCATCTGTAGCAGAATACTATCTTCTCTTGTATTAACTGCTTTACATAGTTTTGTATCATCTGCAAATATCGATATTTTACTGTGCAAACCTTCTACCAGATCATTAATGAATATGTTGAAGAGAACAGGTCCCAATACTGACCCCTGCGGTACCCCACTGGTCACAGCGACCCAGTTAGAGACTATACCATTTATAACCACCCTCTGCTTTCTATCACTAAGCCAGTTACTAACCCATTTACACACATTTTCCCCCAGACCAAGCATTCTCATTTTGTGTACCAACCTCTTGTGCGGCACGGTATCAAACGCTTTGGAAAAATCGAGATATACCACGTCCAATGACTCACCGTGGTCCAGTCTATAGCTTACCTCTTCATAAAAACTGATTAGATTGGTTTGACAGGAGCGATTTCTCATAAACCCATGCTGATATGGAGTTAAACAGTTATTCTCATTGAGATAATCCAATAATTTCAACATTTTGAAATAGAATATATGAAAATGTTTTATTTTTACTGAACCAAAGTGCACATTTCAGACAGCTGTGATGCTTCTTAACTGGATTGAAATAAAAGTATTTATTAAGAAAAATCAGTTTCTTTTAGTATTTTTCCAGCTATACTTCTGCCTGGCACCATGCAAAAGAATATTTAGAAAATTACAGCCAAATTGTCAGAATCTCCTCCCCCCAAAAATCTGATGTTTATTTCTTTTTAAAGTCTGCTGTTCAGTTGGCCCAATGATTAAATTAACATTTCTTTTCAGCTGGGAGTGGAAAACATTACACATCTTAAAAAAATAGAGCTTAGATTTGCAGTGGCTAAGTGATAGAGAATATTGCACAGCTTTGGTCTTATGGCATAATGCACTATGGCATTATGGAGTTGTTTTCATCTTCCCCTCAGTTATTAATACGAGCCATGGAGAAAATTGTCTATGCAATAAAGAGCAAATAATGTTTTGAACTTCAAATCTGCAAGCTTTGTGGAATTTTACCACAAAATTATATTTGCAGTAAATCGATTTGTAATACTGTAAAGTAGTGATGAGTGAACGTGCTCGGTGATACTCTGATATCACTCGAGTATCTGGGTGCTCAGAAATGCTTGGCACTCGTGGAGCATTGAGTGGTACTCAGATTGAATGCTCAAATTCCCACCCTGCCTGTTTGGCACCTGTTACATAGCCAATAAACATGTGGGAATTGCCCGCCAGTCACTGTAATGCTGTAGCCATCTTGGTAGTGGCATTACTGTGATTGTCTGTCTGCAGTACCTCATCAGAGGTTATAAAAGGATCAGCGCTGTGACTGATGCCAATGCACAGCTCAGGGACAGTTCTGATTGGAGGGAGAGAGTAGTTGTCCAGTCGTGTTATGCACAGTTTTTGGAATCGGAGTCCTCTACTGGTGATACTTTCCTCAACCATCATACTAAAAGTCCTTCTTAGGGCTAATCTTGTGCTTTGCTGTTTTTATGCGATACATTTTGCATTTAGCCTTCATTTTTGTTAGACAAATGTTGTATAAACTGCAATCTGCTAATTGTCTCCTGCTGTGGACTGTCCTCCGCCTCCTTCCTCCTCCCCCCTCCCTGTCTCACCTGGCCTCATTTCTTGATCATTTGAATGGTATAAGTTGCATGTTGTGGGTCAGATTTGACTTCAGTCAGATGTGACAATTTCAAGTGACATATTTTAAGTGTGTCATCTGAAATATGCCAGAAATAGTCCAGAAATTGGCCAGACGGTAAGACTAAACACTGTCTTCTAAGTTTACTTGCCTCTCTTTCTCTCCCCTGCTCTTTAACCATGCTTCTGCAAAACAATGGGGAGACAAAGAGCGCAATAGGGTCTTATCCACGTTACACAGAGAATACACCAAATTTTCTCACCTGGTTAGGATGAGATTAGAGCATATAGATAGCGGCTGCTGCAGATCCACAGGTCTTCACCGACCAGAGAAAATAATGTCTTCAAAGGGAGATTTGTAGTTAAAGTTCCGCGCTGCCGCTAAGATGAATTTCAGGAGAGTATAGTTGATTCATAGTGGTTTTATTATACGCGTTTCAGGGGTCTCATGCCCCCTTCATCAGGAAATACCACCGTGAAATTTCCTGATGAAGGGGACATGAGACCCCTGAAACGTGTAGAATAAAACCACTGTGAATTAACTATACTCTCCTGAAATTCATCTTAGCGGCAGCGCGGAACTTTAACTACAAATCTCCCTATGAAGACTTTAACCATGCTCACATTTCCCCCACTGTTTTTCTCCAGTAATCCTCACTCTCTTCCACTAACCCCATACCCTTGCACCCTCAAACCACATAACTATCTCCACTTGTCTCTTACCCCCACCTTGCTTCATCTGCAGACCTGCTCTATAACCTCAGACCTTTATTACCAAAATATAATATAAGCCAATCACTCTCCTTCACATACCTGCTTCTTTCTCTTTCTCTGCTTATTCTTACTGCTGGCGACACATCCCCCCCAATCCTGCCCCCCGCCTTATTCATCACTAATCCTCACCCCTGTCCTTCTCACACTATGAGAAACTATCGCAACCCCTCACACTTAAAATCTGTGTCACTGACCCCCACCCCCCTGCTTCCTCTCTCTGGGGCACTTTGGAATGCCTGCTCTATATGCAACAAGCTCCATGTGATCCACGATCTCTTTACTTCCCGAAACCTTTCCTTCCTGGCCCTCACTGAGACCTGGCTGACGCCCCCTGACACGGCCTCACCTGCTGCACTGAGCTACGGTGGACTCCAATTTACCCACACTCCTCGCTCTGGTAACAGACATGGTGGAGGAGTGGGTATCCTTCTTTCTAAAAAACTGTTCCTTCAACCCCCACCCTCCCATATCATCCCTTCTTTCGAGGTTCACTCTGTCCGTATCTACTCTCCCTCCAATCTCCAATTGGCTGTCATATACCGACCACCGGGTTCAGCCACTGCCTTCATCGACCAATTCTCCACCTGGCTCCTTCACTTTCTCTCTACTGACATCCCCACCATCATCATGGGTGACTTTAATATCCCTACTGACACCTGCCAGCCAGCAGCCTCCAAGCTCCTGGCCCTTACTTCATCCTTTGGACTTACTCAGTGGTCCTCCACAGCCACCCACACAGACGGACATACATTAGACCTCATCTTCACCTGCCTCTGTTCCTTATCTAATCTCACAACCTCTCCCTTCCCCCTATTTGACCACCATCTACTCACCTTCTCATCCTTGTCCTCCTCACCTGCCCCCCATGTCCATCCATTACCACATCCTCGCAGAAACCTCACACACCTAGACATTCACAGACTCTCAGACTCTCTCCTACCCCTGTCCTCCATATCTTCACTCCACGACACAGACAGTGCCACCGCTTTCTATAACTCCACCCTCACATCAGCCATAGACTCAATCGCTCCTCTCATTTATGGCACAGTGCGACGAACCAATAGGCGACCTTGGCATAACAATCTCACAAAAAACTTCGACAAGCATCCAGGGTTATGGAGCGGCCTTGGAAGAAAACATGCCTGCCAGACGACTTCACTGCTTTCAAACAAGCTACATTTGACTTCAAATTTGCCCTCACTTCCGCTAAACAGACATATTTCACTAGCCTTGTATCTTCACTATCCTACAACCCAAAACAGCTATTCAGCACATTTAACTCTCTCCTTCGCCCGCCACTGCCAACTCCAACTCCCCTCATCTCCTCTGAGGACTTTGCCACCTACTTCAAAAACAAGATCGACCAAACAAGGCTAACCTTAACAGTTCCATCACTCCAACCACTCCATATAGAAGACCTCTGCCCTTCCCTAATAACCTCCCTCTCCAACATCACTGAAGGAGAGCTTACTCGCCTCTTCTCCAAATCGCACCTCACCACCTGTGCACTTGACCCCATCCCCTCCCACCTGCTCCCCAACCTCACTAACATGCTCATTCCAGCCCTAACCCATCTCTTCAACCTATCGCTATCATCTGGTACCTTCCCCTCGGTATTCAAACATGCCACCATCACACCCATCCTCAAAAAACTAACCTTGACCCAACTGCTATGCCCAGCTACCACCCCATATCACTGCTCCCATTTGCTTCAAAACTCCTTGAGCAGCATGTCCATGCTCAAATTTGCTCCCACCTCTCATCTAACTCTCTCCTTGACAATCTCCAATCTGGCTTCCGCCCCCACCACTCCACCAAAACTGCCCTGACAAAAATTACTAATGACTTACTCACACCCAAAGCTAACAGACAATTCTCCATCCTCCTCCTTCTTGACCTGTCCTCTGCTTTCGACACAGTCGACCACTGCCTACTGCTACAGATTCTTTCTTCCTTTGGCATCAAAGACCTCACCCTAACCTGGATTGCCTCATACCTTTCCGACCGCACATTTAGCGTTTCCCCCTCCCACACCACCTCCTCATCCTGCCCTCTCTCTGTTGGAGTCCCTCAGGGCTCTGTCCTAGGGCCCCTACTTTTTCCATCTATACTCTCGGCCTAGGACAACTCATAAAGTCCCACGGCTTCCAGTACCACCTGTATGCGGACGACACTCAGATCTACCTCTCTGGCCTAGAAGCCACCTCTCTCTGCTGTCCAGAATCCCGAAGTGTCTGTCAGCCATATCCTCCTTCTTCTCCTCTCGCTTCCTAAAACTCAATGTAGACAAAACTGAACTTATCATCTTTCCCCCATCTCACGTATCCCCCCTACCTGACCTATCTATTATGGTAAACGGCATCACGCTCTCTCCCGCACCTGAAATCCACTGCCTCGGGGTAACTCTCGACTCTGCCCTGTCCTTCAAACCGCACGTCCAAACTCTTGCCACCTCCAACTCAAAAATATTGCCAGAATCCGTTCCTTCCTCAGCCCACAATCTACCAAAACTCTTGTGCATGACACTTGGCATAAGCTGTCCCTCTATGCCTTGGAGGTGTTGTGCTGCCTTGCCGCTAGCGTCTTATCTGAGACACAAAAATGCCCTACATTATAGAAAAGGAGGACCTGATGCAAACCAACACCTATGTAGACAAAAAAAGTCCTCCAACTATGGCTTGTACAATAAGTAAGTAATTTTTATTATTAGACCATACAATTTAAAAATGCATTAAAAAAGCGATTGGAGAGTAAAATAGACCATACAGAAAATGGAACAAGCAAACACTGGACAAAAAATTCGATTGTGTCTGGGAATTAAAATTGAAATGACAGAAAAAAGACTCGCACATCCAAACTAGTGTGAATAGGTGCATACCAGGAGCAGCTACCTCCATACATAAATATACAAAAAAGGTTGCACTCTATCGTGCAAAGGCATGTCTAATATGAAATATATGAAATATGAATAGCAAAATGGCTTTTGAACATTAGGAAAATATTTAAGAGACGCTTTGCACAGAATTTGATATAATCAAATAGTGTGAGCCCATCAACCAATCGTCAAGGTGGTCTCATAAAACTGATGGGTCCCTGATCTCCCTGTCCAAATGTGAACACTTACCGAAGGCCAATGTCTGTATGCCTGGGTGAATGTGGATACCTCTGTTCAGCAAAGCCTACATATGGGTTGACCGGGACCAAGTGTGATGAGATGCAATTAAAAACCACATGGTGATGGGAGGAGTGTGCAGTCAGTCAGCTAACATAGAAATGACAGAAAAAAGACTTGCACATCCAAACTAGTGTGAATAGGTGCATACCAGGAGCAGCTACCTCCATACATAAATATACAAAAAAGGTTGCACTCTATCGTGCAAAGGCATGTCTAATATGAAATATATTACATTGGCCTTTGGTAAGTGTTCACATTTGGACAGGGAGATCAGGGACCCATCAGTTTTATGAGACCACCTTGACGATTGGTTGATGGGCTCACACTATTTGATTATATCAAATTCTGTGCAAAGCGTCTCTTAAATATTTTCCTAATGTTCAAAAGCCATTTTGCTATTCATATTTCATATATTTCATATTAGACATGCCTTTGCACGATAGAGTGCAACCTTTTTTGTATATTTGGGAATTAAAATTGTAACTTCCTGCAGAATAAACTTTTAATTGCTATAGGAAAATATACAGTATACGATAGGTAGGTAACAATAATATTCTAAGTAGATAAAGTGCAGAATGCAGATAATTAGAGTACAATAGGTATGGAAAATATTCATACCCTGTAAAATTTTTCATTCCAGCCATAATCGTATTGATGAGCAGAATGATACTATGAGATGGTTGTTAACATAAAATATACACCATAAAAATTATTCACAAAACATTTTCAGAATTGAGTTTTTTCACTATTTCTCACCACTTGGAATATTTTTCCAATTTTCCAGAACACTACGTGGTGTAATAAATTATTTTATTCAAAAATACAACTCAAAAGTCCCGCAAAAAAAAAACCCTCTATGTGAACAGAAAAATAAGAGTTATGGTTCTGGGAAGAAGGGGAGAAAAAAATGGAAATTGTCCATGTTGTGAAGAGGTTAATTACTGCTCTTAAAGAGCAGGCCTCTGTTTTTTCAACTTATCCTCTCAGCCACTAGGATTCCAACCATATTGGTTTAAGGAATATGGCCTGTTAAGAGATCAGGTTCCACCTACCAATGACAAAACATTCAACCTAAGCTTGAACTCAAAAGGTAAAGCACAACCGCGGTTTATTTCAGAATTCAATAGTAGACATGAAAATAAGTACTGAAAGAGGAGATGGCACTTGCTATTTCAAATATTCTATCTAGATAGAAGAGAGATAGCTCCTCCCTCCTCCCGCGTACCCAGAATTGTAAAAGCACTACTATCTTCTATCTTAGTGATGGAAAAGTCTGTCTTCACTGAATAAAGATTTTGACATCAGCATTGTGAATTTTAATAATGACTGATCAATTTTGGCAGATAGAAAAAAAGCTAATTTTTCTGATCAAATATCATACAAAGTTTCTTATTTTCCTGCATATTATTGATTTATGAAATAAAAATTAAAATGATGGCTATGCTTTAAGTTAATTTACCTCCTTCTTGACATATGACGTACAGTACAGACCAAAAGTTTGGACACACCTTCCTATTTAAAGATTTTTCTGTATTTTCATGACTATGAAAATTGTACATTCACACTGAAGGCATCAAATCAATGAATGAAGACATGTGGAATTACTTACTTAACAAAAAAGTGTGAAACAACTGAAATTATGTCTTATAGTCTAGGTTCTTCAAAGTAGCCACCTTTTGCTTTGATGACTGCTTTGCACACTCTTGGCATTCTCTTGATGAGCTTCAAGAGAAAGTCAACTGGAATGGCCTTCCAACAATCTTGAAGGAGTTCCTAGAGATGCTTAGCACTTGTTGGCTCTTTTGCCTTCACTCTGCGGTCCAGCTCACCCCAAACCATCTCGATTGGGTTTAGGTCTGGTGACTGTGGAGGCCAGGTCATCTGGCGTAGCACCCCATCACTCTCCTTCTTGGTCAAATAGCCCTTACACAGCCTGGAGGTGTGTTTGAGGTCATTGTCCTGTTGAAAAGTTAATGATGGTCCAACTAAACGCAAACCAGATGGAATAGCATGCCGTTGCAAGATGCTGTGGTAGCCATGCTGGTTCAGTATGCCTTCAATTTTGAATAAATCCCCAACAGTGTCACCAGAAAAGCACCACCATACCATCACACCTCCTCCTCCATGCTTCATGGTGGGAACCAAGCATGTAGAGTCCATCCGTTCACCTTTTCTGCGCCCACAAAGACACGATGGTTGGTACCAAAGATCTCAAATTTGGACTCAACAGACCCAAAGCACAGATTTCCACTGGTCTAATGTCCATTCCTTGTGTTCTTTAGCCCAAAGAAGTCTCTTCTGTTTGTTGCCTGTCCTCAGCAGTGGTTTCCTAGCAGTTATTTTACCATGAAGGCCTGCTGCACAAAGTCTCATCTTAACAGTGGTTGTAGAGATGTGTCTGCTGTTAGAACTCTGTGTGGCATTGACCTGGTTTCCAATATGAGCTGCTGTTAACCTACGATTTCTGAGACTGGTGACTCGGATAAACTTATTCTCAGAAGCAGAGGTGACTCTTGGTCTTCCTTTCCTGGGGCGGTCCTCATGTGAGCCAGTTTCTTTGTAGCGCTTGATGGTTTTTGCTACTACACTTGGGGACACTTTCAAAGTTTGCTCAATTTTTTGGACTGACCGACCTTCATTTCTTAAAGTAATGATGGCCACTCATTTTTCTTTACTTAGCTGCTTTTTTATTGCCACAATACAAATTCTGACAGTCTATTGAGTAGGACTATCAGCTGTGTATCCACCAGACTTCTGCACAACACAACTGATGGTCCCAACCCCATTTATAAGGCAAGAAATCCCACTTATTAAACGTGACAGGGCACACCTGGAATTGAAAACCATTCCCGGTGACTACCTCTTGAAGCTCATCAAGAGAATGCCAAGAGTGTGCAAAGCAGTCAACAAAGCAAAAGGTGGCTACTTTGAAGAACCTAGAATATAAGACATAATTTCAGTTATTTCACACTTTTTTGTAAAGTATGTAATTCCACATGTGTTAATTCATAGTTTTGATGCCTTCAGCGTGAATGTACAATTTTCATAGTCATGAAAAAGTAGAAAAATCATTAAATGAGAAGGTGTGTCCAAACTTTTTGTCTGTACTGTATATATACATCATATGTCATGTCCCTGATTTTGATGTCGACTTACATGCTAAGCCAACATCTTTCCCTGTAAATAATGACTGTTTTAATGAGTCATCATGAGTAGTGTTGAGCATTCCGATACCGCAAGTATCGGGTATCGGCCGATACTTGCGGTATCGGAATTCCGATACCGAGATCCGATATTTTTGTGATATCGGGTATCGGTATCGGAAGTGTAAAATAAAGAATTAAAATAAAAAATATTGTTATATTCACCTCTCCGGCGGCCCCTGGACATCTGCGCGAGGAACCGGCGTCCGGCACGGCTTCTTTCTTCAAAATGCGCGCCTTTAGGACCTGTGGTATGACGTCCCGGCTTCTGATTGGTCGCGTACCGCCCATGTGACCGCCACGCGACCAATCAGAAGCCGCGACGTCATTCCTCAGCTAAAGTCCTAGAATGAGCGCCTTTTAGGACCTGAGGAATGACGTCGCGGCTTCTGATTGGTCGCGTGGCGGTCACATGGGCGGCACGCGACCAATCAGAAGCCGGGACGTCATTCCACAGGTCCTAAAGGCGCGCATTTTGAAGAAAGAAGCCGTGCCGGATGCCGGATCCTCCCGCTGATGCCCAGGGGCCGCCGGAGAGGTGAATATAACAATATTTTTTATTTTAATTCTTTATTTTACACTTTAATATGGATCCCAGGGCCTGAAGGAGAGTTTCCTCTCCTTCAGACCCTGGGATCCATGAGGATACATTCCGATACTTGATGTCCCATTGACTTGTATTGGTATCGGATATCGGTATCGGCGATATCCGATATTTTTCGGGTATCGGCCGATACTATCCGATACCGATACTTTCAAGTATCGGACGGTATCGCTCAACACTAATCATGAGCCTTTAAAGGGAATCTGTCACCTGAATTTGGAGGGAACAATCTTCAGGCATAGGGGCGGGGTTTTGAGGTTTTTGATTCACCATTTCCTTACCCGCTGGCTGCATGCTGGCAAGATTGCCTTATGCAGGCATGTACTATGGAGGACAGAGAATGAACTTCAATCCAATATTGCAGCCAGCATGCAGCCAGCGGGTAAGGAAAGGGTGAATCAAACACCCGAAAACCCCGCCCCTATGGCTGAAGATTGTTCCCTCCAAATTTAGGTGACAGAGTCCCTTTAACAGGTGCAGGTGGAGCGTTACTCTGCCTGTGGCAGTGAATCAGTTAAATTCATCTGTATTTAACACACGCCGGCCAGAAGCGCATCAGTCATCTCAACTATCGGCACCTCTGACACGTAATTGTGGGCACCGATAGGTTGTCATGACAGCCAGGAGTCAATGCTATACTCCTGTGAATGCTGGTCCATAGACATCATTCACAGGAGATTGTGATTTCTGATATTCATAGCAGTGCTGATGCTTTGATATGTACATCACATGTAAGCGGACCATCAATGCTTCAAATTCCCTAAGGGGAATATTAAATGAATTAAAAAGTACAAAAAGAGTTTTTAAAAATATGAAAAAAATAAACACAAAAGATTAAATCCTCCCCCTTTTGCCTCATTAAAAGTAAAACAATTAATAAAAAATATCCACATTTGGTATCACTTCTTTCAGAAATGTCTGTTACATCAAAATCTAAAATAAATTAATCTGACTGGTAAACAGAGCAATGATGAAAAAAAATGAAAACTCCAGTGTTATTTTCCTTGACCGGTGCAATATTGCAATAAAATACAATAAGAGGTGATCCAAACATTGTATCTACCCCAAAATGGTATAGTAAAAATGATGACTCAGAGCGCAAAAAAGTACCCTCACCCAAGCCCAATATCTTGAAAAATTAAAAACTTATGTGTTTGGTGTCAAGTTACTGCCTCCACACAGGGGGAATCTCAGACCACGTCCACTGCTTTCTCCCATTCTTCTCCAACCGCAGTGGAACCTGCTCAGTGGAGACATCGGTCCCAGCATCTAGCTCAAGCTGATACTGTGTGACTGGTTACTGCTGCCTTTCCAGGCTCTGTCTTTTTAGCCAGCACTGATCAGCCTTTCTGGGACCAAGTCCTGCTTTTCCCATACTGAGCATGCCCACGGGACGGCCTCCCATTGGAGGTCGGGGGTCACATGCTCAGGTCCTGTTGCAGCTCCTATTGGTCCATCTGGAAGGTCTTGTTGCACTACTGCTATAATAGGTTCGCATGGCCGCTTGGCCATGCGCTAGTGTGTACTTGAAAAAGTGTGTTGATGTGTGACTGTCGTTCCTTAATCATTCCCCTTCCCAATGTTGTTGACTGCTCGCGAATGGTGAATGCTATCTAGCGCCCGACAGTGCTACCCGCACACCAAGCAAACATTACAGTGCCTTTGCAGTGCCCGATTATACGGCACCATGAGCAATCAGTGCGCTTTCCTGACAGCCTGTCAGTGTAGGATGGGAATTCCCGCTTGGAATCAGCATCTGACTCAGGGCATCCTCAGGAGCGGGCTGTATCTATCCATATATCTGGCTGCTTTCACACATCAGGTTTTTGCCATCAGACACAATCCGGCGAGTTTTTAAAAAAACGGGATCCGGCAGAAAAAACGGATCCGGAAGAAAAAAACGGGTCCGGCGGAGAAAACGAATCCGGCGGAAAAAAAGGATCCGGAAGAAAAAAAACGGATCAGGCGGAAAAAAACAAATCCGGTGGAAAAAATGGATCCGGTGAAAAAAAACGGATCCGGCGTAAAAAACTGATCCGGAAGAAAAAAACTGATCCGTCGGAAAAAAACGGATTCGGCGGAACATAACAGATCCGGAGGAAAAAAACCGGATCCTGTGAAAAAAAACAGATCCGGCAGAAAAAAACGGATCTGGCGGAAGAAAACTGATCCTGCGGAAAAAACGGATCGGTGGAAAAAACAGATCCGGCTGAAAAAAAACGGATCTGGCGGAAAAAAACGGATCCGTCGGAAAAAACAGATCCGTTTTGTTCAAAACTCGCCGGATTGTGCCTGACGGCAAAAACCTGATGTGCGAAAGCAGCCAGATATATGGATAGATACATCTATGTATCTATAGATATATCTATCTATAAATATATCTATAGATAGATATATCTATAGATATATAATAGAAAGGCTGATGTTTCTAAGGCTACTTTCACACTTGCGTTTTTAGCAATCCGTCGCAATTCGTCGTTTTGGGAAAAAAACGGATCCTGCCAATCTGCTCGCAGGATGCGTTTTTCTCCCATAGACTTGTATTAGTGATGGATCATGACAGATGGCCACACATCGTGTATGTCGTGCCACGGATCTGTCATGTTTTGGCGAACCGTCGGCATGAAAAAACGTTCAAGTGAAGTTTTTTTTTGTCCGTGGCTGAAACTCTGCCCCCTCGTCCCCGAACTTCAGAATGGGCAGTGGATGCATTGAAAAACTGCATCCGCTGCCCACGTCATGCACAAATTTCACAACATACGTTGGTACGTTGGCCTGACGTAGAGCGACGGACCCGTACTGACACAAGTGTAAAAGAGGCCTTAATGAGCGTTGAATTTAAAAAAATAAAAACGGCACAATTTTCTGCGTCAGAGGGGGAAAGCCGACTGCCGGGGGCCAATATTTGTAGCCTGCTATGAATATCAGCCCGCAGCTGTCTGCGTAGCCTTTACTGGCTATTAAAATAGGGGGTCCCCCCAAAAAATGACATGGGGTCCCCCTATATTTCATAGCCAGAAAGGCTACACAGACAGCTGCGGGCTGATATTCATAGCCTAGAGAGGGGTCATGGATATTGCCCCCCCGGCTACAAATACCAATCCGCAGCCGCCCCAGAAATGGCGCATCTGTAAGGTGCGCCAATTCCGGCACTTAGCCTCTCTCTTCCCACTCCCATGTAGCGGTGGGATATGGGATATTACGGGGTTAATATCACCTTGCTAAGATGCCTATCCATTATTAATCCAATAGTGATAAAGTGTTAATAAAACACACACATTAGGAAAAAGTATTTTAATATTCTTCATTTAAAGGGAACCTGTCACCTGAATTTGGCGGGACCAGTTTTGGGTCATATGGGCGGAGTTTTCAGGTGTTTGATTCACCCTTTCCTTACCCGCTGGCTGCATGCTGGCCGAAATATTGGATTGAAGTTCATTCTCTGTCCTCCGTAGTACACGCCTGCGCAAAGCAAGATTACCTTGCACAGGCGTGTACTACGGAGGACAGAGAATGAACTTCAATCCAATATTGCGGCCAGCATGCAGCCAGCGGGTAAGGAAAGGGTGAATCAAACACCTGAAAACTCCGCCCATATGACCCAAAACTGGTCCCACCAAATTCAGGTGACAGGTTCCCTTTAACCATACTTACCATACTTCAGCGCCTGCAAAAAACGTAAAATAATAAACCGTATACCAACTGTCCGCCGTAGTCCAATTAATAACGAGTGTCCCACGACGATCTCCCCTATAGAACAGTGACATTGGGTAATGTCACTGCTCTATAGGACCCTCAGTGACACACTGACAGGAGACAATGGCTCCTGCAGTGCATCACTGAGGTTACCTTAGGACAAAGTCTCACTTTATGGCAATTGCTGCATGGGAAAATTTCTCATACAGCAATGCCAAAAATGAGACTAGGGACTATTCTTTTTACAGTGGCGGAGGAATACAGTGCGGAAGGATACCTTCCTCCCGTCATGTTCCTGGAGCCCCTAGAGAGCAGTCGCATCAGCTGATGCTGCTGTTCTCTACAGGAGATCGTCGTGGGACACTCGTGGATTTCTGCGGACAGGAAGGTATATTGGTTGTTTGTTATTTTCATATTTTTTTACAGATGACACTGGCTTCGGGGAACAAAGTGACAAGTAATGGTGAGTATGTACTCTATGTTTAATGTACTGTATGTCTGTATGTATGTATTGTAGGTAATGTATGAATGTACTGTATGTAGTATGTATGTAGTATGTATGTAGCATGTATATAGCATGTATGTATGTATGTATGTAGTATGTATAAAAATAATAATAATCTTTATTTATATAGCGCCAACATATTCCGCAGCGCTTTACAGTTTAACAGTATCAAACACAACAGACATAAGTAACAACGTTAACAATACCATAATTAAAGCGAAATAAAACGACCCTGCTCGTGAGAGCTTACAATCTACAATAAGGTGGGGGAGATACAAAGCACAGGTGTGTATTTTCAATGATGTATTTAAAATGATGGTCCAGCCATCTTCAGAGGGTGGGGGATAGATGGGGATAGTGAATGGGCTACACACACACACACAAATATAAAATTAGTTTAATTAGTGACCGTGGTAGGCCGCTCTGAACAAATGTGTTTTGAATGAGCGCCTAAAACTATGCAAATTGTGGAGGGTCCTAATATCTTGGGGTAGAGCATTCCAGAGGATTGGTGCAGCATAGAAGTCTTGGAGTCGGGAGTGGGAGGTACGGATTAGTGCAGAGGTTTGTCGAAAGTCATTTGCAGAGCGCAGCGGTCGGTTAGGCCGATAGACAGAAATGATGGAGGAGATGTAAGGGGGTGCCGCACTGTGGAGAGCTTTGTGGGTGAGAACAAGTACTTTGAATTGTATCCTGTAATGAATGGGCAGCCAGTGTAATGACTGGCGAAGAGCAGACGCGTCCGAGTAACGATTAGCTAGATGGACAACCCTGTCTGCTGCATTAAGGATGGACTGGAGAGAGGAAAGTCGCGTGAGGGGGAGGCCAATTAATAGAGCATTACAGTAGTCCAGACGGGAGTGGATCAGGGTGACAGTGAGGGTTTTTGTTGTTTCCATGGGGAGAAAAGGGCAGATTCTAGAGATGTTCTTTAGGTGTAAGCGGCACGAGCAGGCAAGAGATTGTATATGGGAGGTGAAGGAGAGATCGGAGTCAAACATAGCACCCAGACAGCGCGCCTGCTGCCGGGGTGTTATTATGGTGCCACCCACGGAGAGGGAAATGTCAGATTTAGGGAGGTTAGTAGATAGTGGGAGCAGAAGAAGTTCAGTTTTGGAGAGGTTGAGTTTCAGATAGAGAGCTGACATGATGTTGAAGACTGCAGACAGTCAGTCAGTGGCGTTCTGTAGTACAGCGGGGGTAAGGTGAGGGGATGGCATGTATAGTTGTGTGTCATCAGCATAAAGATGGTACTGAAAGCCAAATCTGTAGATGGTCTGTCCAATTGGGGCCGTGTAGAAGGAGGAGAGAAGGGGGCCAAGGACTAAGCCCTGAGGTACCCCGACAGTGAGAGGAAGAGGAGAGGAAGTGGAGCCAGAGAACAGAAGACTGAAGGAACGGTCAGAAAGGTAGGAAGAGAACCAGGAGAGAGCAGTGTCCCTAATGCCTAGTCACTGGAGCTTAGAGAGTAGGAGAGGGTGGTCAACATTGTCGAAAGCTGCAGAAAGGTCGAGAAGAATGAGCAGAGAGTGGTCACCATTACGCTTTGCTGTCAGAAGGTCATTGGTCACTTTGAGTCCAGTTTCAGTCGAATGTAAGGGGAGGAAACTGGACTGTGAAGGGACTAGGAGGGAGTGAGTGTAGAGGTAACGGGTAAAGCGGGAGTATATCAGGCGCTCCAAGAGTTTAGAGATGAAGGGGAGATTGGAGACTGGTCTGTAGTTATTTGGGCAGGATGGGTCGAGAGCGCGTTTCTTTAGTAATGGAGTAATGATAGAGTGTTTGAAGGAGGAGGGAAAAATGCCAGAGGAGAGGGAGAGCTTAAAGATTGGAGTTAGGCGAATTGTGGCGGCTGGAGAGAGAGACTGGAGGAGGTGTGAGGGAATGGGGTCGGTGGTGCATGTAGTCGGACGAGAAGAAGAGAGGAGCCTGGAGACTTCTTCTTCTGTGATGAGATTGAATGTTGAGAGTGAGCCAGGGGAAATGCAGGGAGGGATGGGAGTCACTGAACTTGGTGATTGGGAGCGGATTTCCTGACGTATATTGTGTATTTTCTCTATAAAGTGGGAGGCCAGGTCATCAGCACAGATGTCTGTGATAGGGGCTTGTGCTTTTGGCCTGAGGAGGGAGTGAAAGGTGTCAAAAAGTTTCTTGGGGCTGTTGGCTGGTGAGGAGATCATGGTTGTGAAGTAGGTCTGTTTTGCAAGGTGAAGGGCAGAGATATAGGTCCTTAACATAAATTTGAAGTGTATGAAGTCTTCTGGTGTGCATGTTTTCCTCCATAAGCGTTCAGCACACCTAGAGCATCGCTGGAGAAATCGGGTTTGCGATGTGAGCCAAGGCTGTTTCACTCTGTGTTTGGAGGTTCTGAGGGTGAGGGGCGCTACTTGGTCAAGGGTGCTTCTAAGAATGTCATTGATGTGATGTACAGCCAGATCAGGACAGGAAAAAGAAGAGATTGGGGACAATGATGAGTGTAGGGAGTCTGAAAGTGTATGAAGGTTAATGGCATGTAGATTTCTGAATGTGCGGTAGGTAGGAGTGTCCTGGGGTGGGCGAAGAGTGTGAAGGAGAGAATGTTGTGATCAGAGCAGGGAAGCGATGAGTTATCTAGGTAGGAGATTGAGCAGAGCCGGGCGAAGACAAGGTCAAGGGTGTTACCGTCCTTGTGTGTCTCAGAGGTTGAGAGCTGTGAGAGGCCTAGAGAAGTGGTTAGTGATAGAAGCTGGGATGCAGATGTGGAAGTGGGGTTGTTTATGGGGATGTTGAAGTCTCCCAGGATAAGGGTTGGTAGTTCTGAGGACATGAAGTGCGGCAGCCAGGCAGAGAAATGGTCCAGGATGTGGGTGGGTGAGCCTGGGGGCCGGTATATGACTGCTACTCTAAGGTAAAGGGGACGAAAGAGCCTGATGGTGTGGACCTCAAAAGAAGGGAATGAGAGTGATGGAGCTGGGGGATGACGTGGAAGGTGCATTTTGGGGAGAGAAGTATGCTGACTCCACCAACATGTCTGTTTGTGGGTCTCGGGGAATGTGAGAATTATAAGCCACCATGGGAAATGGCAGCAGGAGAGACCGTGTCAGAATCCTGAATCCAGGTTTCCGTGAGGGCCAGCAGATTCAGAGAGTTTTTCAGAAAGTAATTGTGTAGGAAAGGAAGCTTGTTGCATACAGACCGTGGATTCCAAAGGGCACAATTAAAAGAAGGAGATGAAGGAGTGCAAGTAATATTAGTAAGATTATTAAAGTTTCTATGTGAGGTAGGGTATGGGTTGAGGTTGGTGGATGGTGGACCGGGGTTATGGGAGATGTCCCCTGAAATCAGTAGGAGTAGGAAGATAACAAGCAAGTAGTTTTGGGAATTGTATGAAGTTTTTTTGTGCAGAGAGTTTGGGCAAGATGGGCTGAGGTTTTCCATAAAGGTGCATGGGAGCTGTACATGGGAGAGTGAAGGAGTGAGGAGCTGATGTATATGAGTCGTGATGGAGGGGGTATTGGTTGGTGAAAGTGGATTGCAAGGGAACATAGGAGGATAGGAATAAAGCACATGGATAGAAGGGAGTGCAGAGTTTGGGTTACCTGACTCCTGCCCTGACTAACTGCCATGGAATAACTGCTGTATCACGACGCTTAGCTCCGTGACGCTTTGCTTCTGGGACGCTTGCGTGCACCCCCACATGCGTGAACCCCTAAGGATGTTTCTAAATTTATAGTCCAGACTGCTGAGTCAGAAGAGATGGATTGTGGGAACTGGTTGAGGATAATTTGGCAGCTGGGGCCAGCACACCAGGGATTTTTTTTTAGATGATCAAAGACATTCAGCCTGGCAACATCTATTCTGACACCTTCCACCAGATAAGAACTACACTGATCCCAGTCATGGATACGCAACAGTGAGTTTTAAGTACAATGCACCAAATGAATTATACCAATGAATTAGCAGATACATCTATAATATAACGCTGGGAGCGTCACTCTGTCCGAAGCCTTAATAGACTGCGCAGGCGCGATGCTCCTAGCATTACATTATAGAAAAAATGCCGCCGAGAGCAGGGGGTCGGGAGCACGGGGATGCCGTCTACATATTTGCGCCCTGATTATGCAAATAATCCGCCGCCATAGTAAGTTTTTACTTACGCTATTCGTTTCGGGCGCCATTGTCTTGCTTCTCCTGGTGCCGAAATCGGCACCTGCGCAGTCCGCGCTTTCCGGTGCCATTTTCTTGAAGACACACTGCTGTGTCTTCAAGAAAATGGCACCGGTAAGCGCAGACTGCGCAGGCACTGATTCCGGCACCAGGAGGAGCAAGACAATGGCGCCGGAAAGGAATGGCGTAAGTTACAAATTGCTGTGGCACAGCCTCATGGCACAGCAAGTTTTTACTTACGCTATTCGTTTCGGGCGCCATTGTCTTGCTCCTGGTGCCGGAATCGGTGCCTGCGCAGTCCGCGCTTTCCGGCGCCATTTTCTTGAAGACACACAGCAGTGTGTCTTCAAGAAAATGGCGCCGGAAAGCGCGGACTGCTCAGGCGCCGATTCAGGCACCAGGAGGAGCAAGACAATGGCGCCGGAAAAGTATCAGGTAGCGTAAGTAACAAATTGCTGTGCCAGCAGCACATGACAGAACGGGGGTGCAGGATGGAAGCAGCACATGACAGAACGGGGGCGCAGGATGGGAGCAGGACATGTCAGAATGGGGGCGCAGGATGGCAGCAGCACATGACAACGGGGGCGCAGGATGGCAGCAGCACATGACAGAATAGGGCAGCACATGACAGAACGGGGGTGCAGGATGGCAGCAGCACATGACAGAACGGGGGTGCAGGATGGAAGCAGCACATGACAGAACGGGGGCGCAGGATGGGAGCAGGACATGTCAGAATGGGGGCGCAGGATGGCAGCAGCACATGACAACGGGGGCGCAGGATGGCAGCAGCACATGACAGAACGGGGGTGCAGGATGGAAGCAGCACATGACAGAACGGGGGTGCAGGAAGGCAACAGCACATGACAGAACGGGGGCGCAGGATGGGAGCAGCACATGACAGAACGGGGGCGCAGGATGGAAGCAGCACATGACAGAACGGGGGCGCAGGATGGGAGCAGGACATGTCAGAATGGGGGCGCAGGATGGCAGCAGCACATGACAACGGGGGCGCAGGATGGCAGCAGCACATGACAGAATAGGGCAGCACATGACAGAACGGGGGTGCAGGATGGAAGCAGCACATGACAGAACGGGGGCGCAGGATGGGAGCAGGACATGTCAGAATGGGGGCGCAGGATGGCAGCAGCACATGACAACGGGGGCGCAGGATGGCAGCAGCACATGACAGAACGGGGGTGCAGGATGGAAGCAGCACATGACAGAACGGGGGTGCAGGAAGGCAACAGCACATGACAGAACGGGGGTGCAGGATGGAAGCAGCACATGACAGAACGGGGGCGCAGGATGGGAGCAGCACATGACAGAACGGGGGCGCAGGATGGAAGCAGCACATGACAGAACGGGGGTGCAGGATGGGAGCAGCACATGACAGGATGGGGACGCAGGATGGGAGCAGCCAGTGACAGAATGGAGGCGCTGGATGGGTGCAGCACATGTCAGAATGGAGGCGCAGGATGGGTGCAGCAAATGTCAGAATGGAGGCGCAGGATGGGTGCAGCACATGTCAGAATGGGGGAGCAGGATGGGAGCAGCACATGTCAGAATGGGGGCGCAGGATGGGAGCAGCACATAACAGAATGGGGGCGCAGGATGGGTGCAGCATATGACACGATGGGGACGTAGGATGGAGCAGCACATGACAGGATGGGGGCGCAGGATGGAGCAGCTCATGACAGGATGGGGACGCAAGATGGAGCAGCACATGACAGGATGGGGACGCAGGATGGAGCAGCACATACCAGGATGGAGACCATATACCAATATAAATGCTCGCCACCCGGGCGTAGAACGGGTTCAATAGCTAGTTATCATATGTTTCTAGATGGTAAAGCAGCAGATGACACAGCAGACAGCAAGCATGGGAAGTTATACCATAAGAGTATGCATGTATGTAGCATGTATGTAGCATATACAGTTAGGTCCATATATATTTGGACAGAGACAACCTTTTTCTAATTTTGGTTATAGACATTACCACAATGAATTTTAAACAAAACAATTCAGATGCAGTTGAAGTTCAGACTTTCAGCTTTCATTTGAGGGTATCCACATTAAAATTGGATGAAGGGTTTAGGAGTTTCAGATCCTTAACATGTGCCACCCTGTTTTTAAAAGGACCAAAAGTAATTGGACAGATTCAATAATTTTAAATAAAATGTTCATTTTTAGCACTTGGTTAAAAACCCTTTGTTGGCAATGACTGCCTGAAGTCTTGAACTTATAGACATCACCAGATGCTGTGTTTCCTCCTTTTTGATGCTCTGCCAGGCCTTCACTGCGGTGGTTTTCAGTTGCTGTTTGTTTGAGGGCCTTTCTGTCTGAAGTTTAGTCTTTAACAAGTGAAATGCATGCTCAATTGGGTTGAGATCAGGTAACTGACTTTGCCATTCAAGAATATTCCACTTCTTTGCTTTAATAAACCCCTGGGTTGCTTTGGCTTTGTTTTGGGTCATTGTCCATCTATAGTATGAAATGACGACCAATCAGTTTGGCTGCATTTGGCTGGATCTGAGCACACAGTTTAGCTCTGAATACCTCAGAATTCATTCGGCTGCTTCTGTCCTGTGTCACATCATCAGTAAACACTAGTGACCCAGTGCAACTGGCAGCCATGCATGTCCAAGCCATCACACTGCCTCCGCCGTGTTTTACAGATGATGTGGTATACTTTGGATCATGAGCTGTACCACACCTTCGCCATACTTTTCTCTTTCCATCATTCTGGTAGAGGTTGATCTTGGTTTCATCTGTCCAAAGAATGTTCTTCCAGAACTGTGCTGGCTTTTTTAGATTTTTTTTAGCAAAGTCCAGTCTAGCCTTTTTATTCTTGATATTTATGAGTGGTTTGCACCGTGCAGTGAACCCTCTGTATTTACTTTCATGCACTCTTCTCTTTATGGTAGATTTGGATATTGATACGCCGACCTCCTGGAGAGTGTTGCTCACTTGGTTGGCTGTTGTGAAGGGGTTTCTCTTCACCATGGAGATTAATCTTCGATCATCCACCACTGTTGTCTTCCGTGGGCGCCCAGGTCTTTTTGCATTGATGCGTTCACCAGTGCTTTCTTTCTTTCTCAGGATGTACCAAACTGTAGATTTTGCCACTCCTAATATTGTAGCAATTTCTCAGATGGGTTTTTTTCTGTTTTCACAGCTTAAGGATGGCTTGTTTCACCTGCATGGAGAGCTCCTTTGACAGCATGTTTACTTCACAGCAAAACCTTCCAAATGCAAGCACCACACCTCAAATCAACTGCAGGCCTTTTATCTGCTTAATTGAGAATAACATAACAAAGGGATTGCCCACACCTGTCCATGAAATAGCCTTGGAGTCAATTGTCCAATTACTTTTGGTCCCTTTAAAAACAGGGTGGCACATGTTAAGGAGCTGAAACTCCTAAACCCTTCATCCAAATATAATGTGGATGCCCTCAAATGAAAGCTGAAAGTCTGAACTTCAACTGCATCTGAATTGTTTTTCTTAAAACTCATTGTGGTAATGTCTATAACCAAAATTAGAAAAATGTTGTCGCTGTCCAAATACAGTGGGGCAAAAAAGTATTTAGTCAGTCAGCAATAGTGCAAGTTCCACCACTTAAAAAGATGAGAGGCGTCTGTAATTTACATCATAGGTAGACCTCAACTATGGGAGACAAACTGAGAAAAAAAAATCCAGAAAATCACATTGTCTGTTTTTTTAACATTTTATTTGCATATTATGGTGGAAAATAAGTATTTGGTCAGAAACAATCAATCAAGATTTCTGGCTCTCACAGACCTGTAACTTCTTCTTTAAGAGTCTCCTCTTTTCTCGACTCATTACCTGCAGTAATGGCACCTGTTTAAACTTGTTAACAGTATAAAAAGACACCTGTGCACACCCTCAAACAGTCTGACTCCAAACTCGACTATGGTGAAGACCAAAGAGCTGTCAAAGGACACCAGAAACAAAATTGTAGCCCTGCACCAGGCTGGGAAGACTGAATCTGCAATAGCCAACCAGCTCGGAGTGAAGAAATCAACAGTGGGAGCAATAATTAGAAAATGGAAGACATACAAGACCACTGATAATCTCCCTTGATCTGGGGCTCCACGCAAAATCCCACCCCGTGGGGTCAGAATGATCACAAGAACGGTGAGCAAAAATCCCAGAACCACGCGGGGGGACCTAATGAATGAACTGCAGAGAGCTGGGACCAATGTAACAAGGCCTACCATAAGTAACACACTACGCCACCATGGACTCAGATCCTGCAGTGCCAGACGTGTCCCACTGCTTAAGCCAGTACATGTCCGGGCCCATCTGAAGTTTGCTAGAGAGCATTTGGATGATCCAGAGGAGTTTTGGGAGAATGTCCTATGGTCTGATGAAACCAAACTGGAACTGTTTGGTAGAAACACAACTTGTCGTGTTTGGAGGAAAAAGAATACTGAGTTGCATCCATCAAACACCATACCTACTGTAAAGCATGGTGGTGGAAACATCATGCTTTGGGGCTGTTTCTCTGCAAAGGGGCCAGGACGACTGATCCGGGTACATGAAAGAATGAATGGGGCCATATATCGTGAGATTTTGAGTGCAAACCTCCTTCCATCAGCAAGGGCATTGAAAATGAAACGTGGCTGGGTCTTTCAACATGACAATGATCCAAAGCACACCACCAGGGCAACGAAGGAGTGGCTTCGTAAGAAGCATTTCAAGGTCCTGGAGTGGCCTAGCCAGTCTCCAGATCTCAACCCTATAGAAAACCTTTGGAGGGAGTTGAAAGTCCGTGTTGCCAAGCGAAAAGCCAAAAACATCACTGCTCTAGAGGAGATCTGCATGGAGGAATGGGCCAACATACCAACAACAGTGTGTGGCAACCTTGTGAAGACTTACAGAAAACGTTTGACCTCTGTCATTGCCAACAAAGGATATATTACAAAGTATTGAGATGAAATTTTGTTTCTGACCAAATACTTATTTTCCACCATAATATGCAAATAAAATGTTAAAAAAAACAGACAATGTGATTTTCTGGATTTTTTTTTCTCAGTTTGTCTCCCATAGTTGAGGTCTACCTATGATGTAAATTACAGACGCCTCTCATCTTTTTAAGTGGTGGAACTTGCACTATTGCTGACTGACTAAATACTTTTTTGCCCCACTGTATATATGGACCTAACTGTATGTAGCATGTATGTAGCATGCATGTAGTATGTATGTATGTATGTAGCATGTATGTAGTATGTATGTAGTATGTAGCATGTATGTAGTATGTATGTAGTATGTAGCATGTATGTAGTATGTATGTAGTATGTAGCATGTATGTAGTATGTATGTAGCATGTATGTAGTATGTATGTTTTTTTTTTCATTCAACACATTAGCCGGATGATGGGACTACTACTGTCCCATCATTGGCTAATGTGTCAATCACTGTCACTGTAGTAGGCATCGTCCGATGGGACTTGTAGTCTCATCGGACGATGCCTGCACACAGGCACAGAGCCCCAGCAGCCCGCACAGAGCCCCGCATGCTGCACAGAGCCCTGCACGCCGTACAGAGCCCCAGCACGCCACACAGAGCCCGGCACGCCGCACAGAGCCCCGGCACACACGCACAGAGCCGCGCATGCCGCACAGAGACCCGGCAGACATGGACAGTCCTCCCCACGATCACGCACAGACCCCACCTGCACACACGCAGTCTCCGCCCACACTCCGTTATAGTGCATCATTGCACTGTAGGAACTTCCGATTCCGGTATCCGATATCGCAAAAGTATCGGAACTTGGTATCGGAATTCCGATACAGCGAATATCGGCCGATAACCGATATTTGCAGTAGCGGAGTGCTCATCACTACTTTTCTCCCTTTACCGGACAAGTTTGCTGGAGACAGTAAGCTGTGTCGGGGGATTCGTGAGACAGTGCGCTATACATCTTGAGCTTCTGACTGCATGTTTTCCCACGGAATCGGCTAGAGTGGGATTTATTATATCCCTTCTGTCGGGCAGGGCATTGGAATGGGCAACACCGCTGTGGGAGCATGGCAATCATGTAATGCAGAGTGCTCCCAGGTTCCTGGACACTCTGAAACAGGTCTTTATGGGGCCTCGTGTCACCTATGATTCGGCGCTTCAACTGTTGGCATTGACACAGGGTTCGTCCTTGGTCAGCCATTTTGCCATCCACTTCCAGACATTAGTATCTGAGCTGGAGTGGCCAGATAAAGTCCTGATTCCAGTGTTTTGGAGAGGACTGGCTGACCATATAAAGGATGCCTTGGCCACTAGGGAGATTCCTGCAACACTGAAGGAGTTAATAACTTTATCCACTCGCATTGACCTCCATTTTAATGAGCGAAGGTTGGAGCGAGCCCAGTGTAGACAGAGGTCCTATCTTCGCCAAACCTCTGGAGTCACCTGTCCAGGTGTCCGAGCCCTATGAGGCCATGGAGGTATCTCGAGCAGGTCCTAAGTCTCGGGATGCTCGAATACCCATTGTCTGTAGTGTCTGCCAGCAGTCGGGACATTATTCCAGGACTTGTCCACAGCGGCAGGGAAACTACCGCGTCTAGTACCTGTAGGAGGAGGTTCACTAGACACAGCAGCATTTTCCTCCAAATTGTCCTTCAAGGGAACAATTACTTTTGGCCCTTCCACTTTTATGGTTGAGCTTTGTGTGGCTTCTGGGGTGGGAGGAAATTTCATGTCTTCTTCCTTCGCCCGATGGCACTCAATACCCCTGGTTATGCTTGCCAGACCAGTGACCTTAAGAGGGGTTAATGGGTCTGCACTGCCTTCTCAGATTACACATCAGACTATTCCCTTTACACTATCTATGTCTCCATCCCATCAGGAGATCATTTCCCTTCTCCTCATTCGTGAGGGAATAGACGAGATTCTTCTAGGGATACCTTGGTTGCGTTACCACTCCCCTCATATTGAGTGGTCATCTGGGAGAATTCTGGGATGGAGTAAATCTTGTGAAGGTAGTTGTCAGAGGGAAGGAGTCCAGGTTGCCACTACGGAGATACCCGCAGATCTTAGTCCTCTACCCAAACACTACTGGTTTTATGCAGACATTTTCTCCAAGAGAGCTGCGGAGACTCTTCCGCATCACTGCCCCTATGACTGTCCTATTGACCTCTTGCCAGGGGCAGAGCCTCCTCGGGGTCATGTCTATTCCCTGTCTCTCCCGGAGATGGAGGGAATGTCACAATATATCCAGGAGAATCTGGCAAGAGGATTCATTAGGAAGTCAGTGTCACTTGCAGAGTGGGGTTCTTCTTCGTGCAGAAGAAGAGCGGAGAATTACGTCCATGCATAGACTACAGAGGTCTTAACGCCATTACTGTTAAGAACAAGTACCCTCTCCCTCTGATATCAGAGCTCTTCGATAGGCTCCGGGGAGCAAGGGTATTTACTAAGCTAGATCTGCAGGGTGCGTACAACCTGATTCGCATCCGTGAGGGGGACGAGTGGAAGATGGCTTTTAATACCAGAGATGGGCACTATGAAAATCTGGTGATGCCCTTTGGGCTCTGTAATGCCCCAGCCATCTTCCAAGACTTTGTGAATGATATCTTCTGGCATATGCTCTCCACCTCGGTGGTAGTCTATCTGGATGATATTCTCATCTTCTCTCCAGATATTGATTCCCACCAAAGAGATGTTTGCAGAGTCTTCGACATACGGGCAAACTCCCTCTATGCCAAGTTGGAGAATTGTGTGTTTCAGCAGGAGTCCTTGCCTTTCCTGGATTATATCATCTCAGCCCAGGGATTAGCTATGGATCCTGCCAAGCTACACCTAGTGATGGACTGGCAGGAACCATGTTCTCTCAAAGCGGTGCAGCGATTCATGGGGTTCATTAATTATTATCGTCAGTTCATTCCCCACTTCTCAACTTTGGTAGCTCCTTTGGTAGCCCTCACCAAGAAGGAAGCAAATCCCAAATTGTGGTCAGAGGAGGTCTCCAAAGCCTTCCTATCTGTTAAGTCCCACTATGCTAGCGCTCCCATTCTACATCGTCCCGATGTAGATAAGCCTTTTATTATTGAGGTGGATGCCTCATCTCTCGGAGCTGGAGTGGTCCTCTTCCAAAAGGATGCTCAAGGTCGGAAGCATCCTTGCTTCTTTTTCTCCAAGACCTTTACTCCGGCGGAGAAAAATTATTTCATTGGGACAGGGAGTTGTTAGCAATGAAGTTGGCTTTTTCAGAATGGAGACACCTTCTGGAAGGGGCTCACTTTCCCTTCCAAGTCTACACTGACCACAAGAATTTCGTATATTTGCAGACAGCCCAGTGGCTGAATTCTCACCAGGCCAGATGGTCCCTGTTCTTCTCCAGGTTCCACTTCACCTTTCATTTCCTATATTGGGAAAAGAACATTTGCTCAGATGCTCTCTCCCGCTCCGTGGTGTCATCAGAGGAGGAGGAGCCTCGGCTAATTGTTCCCTCTGAGAGTCTGAGAGCTGTGGCTCCAGTGTCGCTAAAGTCTGTGCCCCCGTTCAAGACTTTTGTGCCATCCAATTTGTGACCGGAGGTTCTCTCTTGGGCTCACTCGTCCAGGGTGGGTGGACATTTTGGGATCAAAAGGACATCTGAGCTTCTGGCGAGGACGTACTGGTGGCCGCATATGGCCCGTGACATTAGAGACTATATTCAGGCATGCATCTCTTGCGCCAAGAATAGGTCTCCTCAACAACGGCTTGCTGGGTTACTCTACCCTTTACCGGTGGCTGATAGGCCCTGGGAGATGGTCAGAATGGACTTTGTGGAAGGCTTACCCAAGTCCCATGGCTGCAACGTTATTTGGGTAGTTACCGACCATTTCTCTAAAATGGTGCATTTGGTGCCTCTCCCACAGTTACCTTCTGCACAAGCCTTGGCGGCGTTGTTTGTCAAACATGTCTTCCTTTTACACGGTATGCCTGACAAGATTGTCAGTGACCGGGGTCCCCAGTTTGCGTCTCGGTTCTGGAGAGAGCTTTGTTGCCTACTTAGCATTGAGCTGAATCTCTCTTCAGCATACCATCCCAGGATGAATGGGTTGGTAGAGAGGGCCAACCAGACCCTGATCACATATCTTCGACATTTTGTCTTAGCCAGGCAGGATAACTGGGCATCCCTGCTACCTTGGGCAGAGTTTGCCTTGAACAACGCTGTAGCTGACTCCACTGGGCAGATCGCATTCCTCATTAATTACGGCCAGCATCCATGGGATCCTGTGCCCATGCCCGTGTCTTCTGCCAACTCTAGGGTGGCAGACCGGGCAGTGGAAGCACAGGACATCTGGGACCATACACAGGATGCTATCCGGGCTTCCAAGGAGAAACTGAGAGTCTCTGCCGATGCACATCAGCGCCCTGCTCCGACCTTTGCTATTGGTGACTTAGTGTGGCTCTCCGCCCGCAATACCAGGCTGCAAGTTGAGTCCACTAAGTTTGCTCCTCGCTACTTAGGGCCTTTCAAGGTTCTGGAACAGGTTAACCCTTTCGTCCATCATCTGGCTCTTCCTCCATGCCTGGGTATCACTGACACCTTTCATGTGTCCCTCTTAAGGCCCGTTCACATGTCCCGGTTTTCTGAGTCATCGGCCGGGACATCGGGTTCGTTCACGGACCATTATGAAGTGAACGCTATCTTGGGGTGCAAGGTGGTACGTGGCAAAAAGTTCTATCTGGTGGACTGGAAGGGTCACGGGCCAGAGAACAGAACCTGGGAACCTGTGGAGCACATTCGGGCTCCGCTGCTCATTGCAGCCTTTGAACATAGTGAGGCCCTGGGAGGGTGGCCCTAAGAGTTGGGGTAATGTAAGGTGTCAATTTCCCACCTCCGCACAGGGGGAATCTCGAACCATGTCCACTGCAGTCTCCCATTCTTCTCCAGCTGCATTGGAACCTGCTCAGCGGAGATGTTCATCCCAGCGTCTGGCTCAAGCTGATACTGTCCGACTGGTTTCTGCTGCCTTTCCAGGCTCTGTCTTTGTAGCCAGCACTGATCAGCAGCGAGCAGGTTTTTATGGGACTAAGTCCTTCTTTTCTCATACTGAGCATGCCAACGGGACGACCTCCTAATGGAGGTCGAGGGTCACATGCTCAGGTCCTGTTGCAGCTCCTATTGGACCATCAGGAAGGTCCCGTAGCACTACTGCCTAAATGGTTTGCATGGCCACTCGCCCATGCACTAGTGTGTACTTGAAAATGTGTATGTGTAGATGTGTGACTGTCGCTCCTTAATCATTCCCCTTCCTAGTGTTGTTGACTGCTCGTGAATGGTGAATGCTATCTAGCGCCCGACAGTGCTACCTGCACACCAGGCACACATTACAGTGCCTTTGCAGTGCCTGCTTTTACGGCATCATGTGCAATCAGTGCGCTTTCCTGACAGCCTCTCACTGTAGGGTGGGAATTCCCGCTTGGACTCACATCTGACTCAGGGTGTCCTCAGGCGCGGGCTCAAAAGCCACCGAGGGTCAGAGCGGGTCCAATCACCAGTTTAGTGAGGGTGATTCATAGGGATTCCACTAGTGTCTTTCAGCTGCACCCTGTTACTGCTAACAAAGTGTAGCGTATTAGTGTCGACTCTGTGAAGCAACAGAGTTCGCTTCTATTCACACTGGGTGAGGTCTAACCCACGTGTGAGCAAGCGTCCGTCTGCCATTACTCAGCAGCAGGTGTCATCTCTGCACGGTGGACCCCGAACAGCGAAAGCACCTCATATTTTCTATTACTATTATTTGGTGCATTCCGCCAGTCTTAACACTATGTGTCTTTGAAAATGGAGGCAAAACAATATTTTTTCATGTAAATTTCTGATTTTATTTTCACCACTTAAATAAAAAATAAATTACACATGTGTTAGGAGTCGAGTTTCCTCTGCTGCACAGGCGGAATCTCGATCCGTGTCTGCTGCGGTCTCCCATTCTGCTTCGGCTGCAGTGGGCTCTGCTCAGCGGAGGCGTCGCTCTCAGCGTCTCGCTGGGACTGATTCTGTGCAAAGGGTTACTGCTGCCTTTTCTGGCTCTCCTGTTGTACCCTGCACTGATCTGCGGCGAGCGACTTCTCTGGGACTAAGTCCTTATTTGTACACACTGAGCATGCCCAGGGCAAGATCTCCCGTTGGAGATCGAGGGTCACATGCTCAGGTACTGCAGCACATCCCATTGGTCCTCTTGGCAGGTCCTGAAAAGGCAAAACTTTTGGAGCTGCTTCCTGTGCTGCAACTATATAAACTGTGCATGACCGCACGGCCATGCGCTAGTATTGTCTTGTTATAATGTGTGTGTGTAGATGGATGTATGTCGATGGATGAAAGCTCCTAAGTATCCCTCCCTAGTGTTGTTGACTGCTCGCGGATGATGGTAGCTATCTAGCGCCCGACTAGCCATCTGCACGTAACACACATCACAGCGTCCAGTTGCTGTGTCCGCCAGTACGGCGCCGTGCGCTTCCTCTGCGCTTTCCTTACCCAAGCCTGGGTGGTTAGTGGCGTCCGTCAGTGCGGCACCGCATGCACTCTTGTGCCTTTATACACTATTTATTAGTTTTCTTACACACCCAGTTGGGGTGTTGTGCCAGCATGTGGTCTAATCGGACTTCAATCCTGAGTTGGGGTTGTGTTCGCTGACTTCTTGCTCGCACTCTATGTGCGGTATCGCGGTCCTGTGACTCAACAGGATCGCTTCCTTCACGCAGGGTGAAGTTAACCCGTGCGTGTATACTTATAGTACCGCCATATAGTCCGTCTTACTAGCAGCAGGGTTTTTACCTGCACGGTGGACCTCGGACTGCGAACGCACCTAGTTTCATATCATCTATACTTGGTGCGTTCCGCCAGTCCTTAACAACATGTTTAGTGTTTACATACTCATATTGACTTGGAGAATCACATCAACAGGTTAGTTTTACCATGTCGGGAAATGGAAAAAAATAAAAAATCACAATTGTGGAATTTGCAATTTTCACCACACCACATTTTTCCCTGTTTTCCAGTACACTATATAGTAAAATGAATGGTTTCATTCAAAAGTACAACTTGTCCCACAAAAACAAGCCCACATATGGCAATATTGACAGAAAAATTAAATAGTAATGGTTCTTGTAAAAAGTAGAGGAAAAACTAAAACAAAAAATGAAAAAATAGAGCGTGGCCTGGGGGTGAATAGGTTAATAAAGTGTTGCACATGGCTTTGTCAGTTTAGCATGACAGTAGAGAAAGGTTTCTGTGAAGTGATTGCTCTGTGATAATCCAGCATCATTCACAACTGGTGAACATGGTTTAAATGTAATAAGGATGAAGTTGTAAATCAAATTCCATTTGCATTTTCAAAGCTAAATCGTTCTTACAAAGAAGTAATAGAGCTCTTTAGGAAAAGCTATTATAATCCTGTAATAAATAGCTTGCCGTATTTATCAAGTCTAATTGTACCACAACGCTAATCTGCTTCTGCACTCCCAATACTTAATAATAAGACTGAATTATCTTGTGGTAATTTAATGTATAACATCTTTATAGCAGTATTGCTTTAATTTCATGATGGTTTAGTAGCAGTCCCGGCGCAGGTATCAGATGGCCCAACCACAGGCCACAATACTAAACAGCCACATTTCCAGACTGCTTGCCCTGGAAATGTTGTCGCTTAGGCTTGTGGAGATGGAAGCTTTCTGCAACCTCATGGCGGCAGCTGTCCCTCGGTACTCAGACCCGAGCCGCTACTATTTCTCCCAGTGTGCGTCCACACCTTACACAAGCACATGTCCCATAACTTCAGCCATACCCTGACCAACACTGGACCTGAGAAGGTCCACTTAACCACGGACATGTGGACAAGTGCTTGTGGCCAGGAATGCTACATTTCCCTGATGGCACAATGGGCAAACATTGTGCAAGCCGAAACTCAGTCGGACCCTGGGACAGAACATCTGCTACTGACTCCACCTACTGCTGTTCCAGCCCCTACTCCCCACCCTCCATCTCCGAAAGGTCAACATCAGTCGCCTGTGCTGCAGCCATTCAACATGCTTTATTAAACTGGTGAAGCTAAATAGGAAACCGGAAGTACGGACCCCAAACTTTCCCGTACAGGTTCGCTCATCCCTACACTATACATATCTGAGCATTCTCTTTAAATGTTTATTGTGGTAGCTATTGGTACACAATAGCCAAAGTTGAACTACAATTTAAAGACTGCAACTTCAGGCAAATCTAATAGTAAAATGTGCCATAGTGTTTAATAAATTTGAATTGTTTTCTCCGCACATCTTTAGTTTGAGTGTATTGGTCATAAAGCAAGAGGACTTTTTTTCTCCAAAAGAAGCCAATAAGACATAAGGACATTAGGACAATAAGAAAATAAAACATGTCACAGAGTGGATGTTGATTAGATAATACTATGGGGAAAATGTGTTGGCCTTATGGTTCTTCCTACTGTAGGCTAAATTTATAGACCGTGTCCGAAAAATATGAATTATCAATCATAGATGGTCAAAGCATTACCACTGTTAGCTGTGCTCAAGTAAAACACAAGCTTTCATTATCCATTGCACATTGCTGGAAAAAAAACAGATTATAGGAATCGCCCTTAAGGTGATTTAGGTTTTGTAATATCATTTCTGACGTCTACCTTACAAGAAAGATAATTAAAAAACAGCATATTAGTATGAAGCACAGAGTCATGGCATCAAACGTGATTCAAGATTGGAACAAAAAGTAAAGGCTAATTTGCTTTGTTAATGGATGCTCAAGGGCTCAAAGCTAAGATTTCCAATTTAAACTACTGTTCTTTTCCATGTCACATGTACCACATTTATAATAACACATGAGGACAAGATTATGTGAGTCCTCAATTCATTGGCTTAGATTTAAGAAATTATTTATGGACTGAATGTAGTTAGATATTAGTTTTGACTGTGTAATCATGCGTAAGGGAAAAGATCATTACTTAGTTGTCACATGTATGGAAGGCTGTGAATAATGTATGCATATTTTATCAATATAGTATTTGACATTAGCAGCTAGCCAATGAAACTTATAGTAAGAATACAATTAATAAATCGCTTACCTAGAATATATTTACATAAAAATGAGCAGTGATGTACTTTCTTATCAGACAAGGCACTGTTATGCCATGTGCTTGGGAATGTGAGGATCCCCGCAGCAATGAAGCCATCAGCAATCTATCAATTATCTTTTGGACTGGTGATAACTTGCTATTTTGATACAAACCTTTTAAGTTATGGCCAAAATCTTTAATTTGGTTGAATTAGGCTGTGGCTACATTTCTACTTTGTCAGTGACACAGATCGAATGTAGCGATGGGTGAACCCATGGATGTTCGGGTCTGGCGGATTTAGCAAAACATTTAAAAAAAAGTTTTGTTTGGGTACCAGAATGGTAAGCGAAATCAACCCCAAACCTGGACCAAATTCAAGTGAATGAGGGGTCCGAAAATCCGGTGTTTCCCACGCTGTCTTCTGTGTGACAGTGAGAGAAACACTGGCTATGATCAGTGGTGATTTCATAACCGCCGGTCAGAGCTCTCTGGTTCCCACGCTGTCATACAGATGACAGTGCGTGAGCCAGCATTTGTTACCACTGATCACATGCATCGACTGATGAGAGTACTACTCTCATCATCATATGCCCTTTTCTAGGTCTGAGAGTGCCAGCCCCCAGCTGTCTGCTTTAGCTTGGGTGGTTGTCAAAAACAGGGGGGACACCATTTCATTCTTTAGATTTATTTAAATTATTTTAAAAAAGCATAGTACCCCTCTATTTTTGATAAACAGCCAACATAATGCTGACAGCTTGAAGGCTGTAGCCCACAGCTGTTGGCTTTGCCTGTGCTAGTTAACAAAAATAAAGGAACCCCACGCAATTTTTAAATTTTATTTATTATGCAGGCGCCAGCTGATGAATACTCTCAACATCGTACTCCTGCTCTTCCTGCTATCAGCGAGACCGGGTGTACGATGATGAAAGAATTACTTTCATCATCCGACGCTTGTGCCCAGCGGTAACTTTTTTTCTGCCTGTGAGAGATGCTGGCTCACAGTCTGTCATCTGTATGACAGTGTGAGAACTGTAGCGCTCTGACTGGTAGTAATGAACTTACCGCCGATCGGAGTGGCATGGCCAAAGATTGCTAAGTGTAGCTCATACATTACACGTAATACAGGTAAGTAAGGTCACATTACGATGACATTACGATGACGAGGGTATAAAGACCATGGCAAACAAGTAGCAAAAAAATCTGACTTGGTCTAATTTGCTTGTTGCGATACCCTAGGGGTCATCATAGTGCGATTAGTATGCAATTGTCACTATGTAATGTTCGTCCCTGTTCCCTCCTCTCCTCTACTATTGGTCTTTCAATAAATATTTAAAGTTTGATTAAAAACTGAAAATTGATCATTGTTTTTTCTTTGTGCTTAATAATAAAAATTTGCATACAGTACATATTATATTTAGCTGCATTGCTGTGTTCTGATAGTATCATAACATACTCTAATGACCGTGCTACTGTTTCCGATAATACTGTTACCCATAATATAGATATAGTTGTTACTTGTACATGTACTGTACTTATAGATAGATTTTCTTTCTGCGTTAGTCAAATAAATAGTGTTGGTTAAGTACCACTGTCTCCGCATTGTCTGCACTGCTGCATCCAAGTAACCTGCTTACAGCTACACAAAAAGAAAATTAATGTGAGCGTTTAGATCCTATATATATATATATATATATATATATATATATATATAGTAAAATTATAACACTGCTTATCCCTTTAATCTACATACATATAAATATTTTATAGAGCATTGTTGCCAAACATTTAAGGGATCCTCAAATGTAAGGATGTCATAATGTTAACAGGTTTGTCCAGCCTTAAGGTACCTTCACACTCAGTCGACGCTGCAGCGATACCGACAACGATGTCGATCGCTGCAGCGTCGCTGTTTGGTCGCTGGAGAGCTGTCACACAGACAGCTCTCCAGCGACCAACGATCCCGAGGTCCCCGGGTAACCAGGGTAAACATCGGGTTACTAAGCGCAGGGCCGCGCTTAGTAACCCGATGTTTACCCTGGTTACCAGCATAAAAGTAAAAAAAAACAAACACTACATACTTACCTACCGCTGTCTGTCCCCGGCACTGTGCTTCTCTGCACTCCTCCTGCACTGGCTGTGAGCACAGCGGCCGGAAAGCAGAGCGGTGACGTCACCGCTCTGCTTTCCGGCTGACCGACGCTCACAGCCAGTGCAGGAGGAGTGCAGAGAAGCTGAGCGCCGGGGACAGACAGTGGTAGGTAAGTATGTAGTGTTTTTTTTTTTTTACTTTTACGCTGGTAACCAGGGTAAACATCGGGTTATTAAGCGCGGCCCTGCGCTTAGTAACCCGATGTTTACCCTGGTTACCAGTGAAGACATCGCTGGATCGGTGTCACACACGCCGATCCAGCGATGTCTGCAGGGAGTCCAGCGACGAAATAAAGTTCTGGACTTTCCTCAGCGACCAACGATCTCCCAGCAGGGGCCTGATCGTTGGTCGCTGTCACACAGAACGATTTCCTTAACGATATCGTTGCTGCGTCACAAAAAGCAACGATATCGTTAACAATATCGTTATGTGTGAAGGTACCTTTTGGCTTTAAGTCTACAGTCACTCTATGTGACTGCAGACTTGTGAATCAATACCGCATGCCCGACATGCTGTGCAGACTCTTTGGGGCCGATGCCCGGAGCAGACACTCATTTGCATATTCCTGGCCACATTCCAATTTTTTTACGATAGGCCTAGCTCAATACAATGCATTGAGTGAGGCCGAACACATATAGTTGACAGGTGACCGCATGTATGCAAATCGCATACTGCAGCCTTAGTAGCCTATAGCTGGACCCCACCCTTTAACTCCTGTCAAAATTATATAACTTTCAGGATACAGTAAACATATGGCAATATCATTTCTTTCAAAATCAATTTTATGTAAGGTTTTAATTAAACCTTTTCAAGAGAAGTGAAAATATTTAGCTAAAATATGTTTCAATAAAAAGCAATAAAAAGTTGTCATGATTTAAATATCACATCTCTTCTACGATTAGAAAGTAGATGTAGAAAAATGAGTCATGTTTGTTGCATAGTGCTATTTATGTGTTGGAACTTCCTGGGAATTTTCTACTGTAACATGATAATATCAGCATTTTCTATTCAATAAGACTTGACTCATAGAAATACAGACTATTTTTTTTTTTAAATGTGGTATATCGAAGTATGCCATAAGTTTTTCTGGACATAAAATCGATCAGCAGAATTTAGAATCAATAGTAATTTACTGATAACATTACCAGAAAAGGAGGACAGATAACTTGTGGGGAGGACGACAATTTGGAAAAGCAGTTGCAATAGCAAAGATATTGCCAGCGCATATCTGGATCAATACTAGAGACAGAACCTAATAGACTATATTGACATTTTAGGATATACATGATACTTCTATAATATTGTTCATGAAATGACAATATCATGTGAGATACCCAAATATGAGTAAAAGAGATTTTTAGGGTTTTAGTAAATGAGTCAACTATCTCAAAGTGCATATTTTCAGTTTACTCTATTATTAGAACTAAAACATAGCCTAAGAAGATCTTATTGATTTTAATGTCCACCATGATTTTCTGAACAATATGGTCCATTATCTAATTGTAGAAGAAAAATTATTGCTGAAAACCAGTATATAGACCTAGCCATACTTTTACGAGACTGTTGTATGTTGCAATGCCGTGGTAAATTCACACATGGCAAACGCATTTTTTTGTGTAGAATTTTTTTTGCTTTTCCCATTAATCTGAAAGGGGCCTCCAATAACTCTTATGGCTGTTGCAGAAAATGTTATAAGAAATTTCTGCAATAAGCCTGTTGTGCATGTCCTATACTGCAAAAATAGGTGAAAGCTGATAGAAAGTTTAGAGATTTGTGCTGCTTTTAGAGTGAATTCACAGAGGATTGCCTTTTAAAAAAAAACCCGATGGCCAAATAAAATTTAAATCCTGGACAGCTTCTTTAAAGATCTGTCAATTTTGGAACATTATCCCCTTAATGACCAATGACGTGCATAGCATGTCCTGAGCAGGTGTAAGATCCCGCATCATGATGTGCTTTAATCGTCATGAATTAAAACACACAGTGACAATTCCATACCGACATCTGCACTGCCAGAGATATAAGGACCCATTTTTATCACTCCCCACTCTCTAATAGCTGTAATCGGTCAATCAATCTTGAACTGCATAAAAAATAATTAATAGAATTCTTGACCTGCTGTTGATTTGTTTGTTGCTCCCAGTAAAATGAGTATATGAGATAAGAAGGGAATGGAGAAAAGTCAGCTCACAAGTCTCTGTAGAAATCCAAAGTTCATCCACACACGGAGCCGCCCTGATCAGAGGCATTGTCCATAGCAAACAGAAGAAAAGGTGTTGTCTCCAGCATGAAATTATGTGTAGTTAAAATGTGAAATTTATTCAGAACATTCTTAAAATAAAATATTGACTAGATACATGGTTGAAATGTGGGTCCCTGGTGATTCTACCAACGCGTTTTGGCCACACAGGTCTTAAGCTAAGTTCACATTAGCGTATCTGTGCACAGCGTATCATCTGCATACGCAAACGCATGCCAACACGCATTCAAAAACATGGTTATGCTGTTTTTTATCCGGATCAGCTTACGCATGATGCCAAAAAACTCTGCGTGTGCATGGTTTTGTGTATGTTTATGCCTGCGATTGAATTGTTTCTGCGCATGCGTTCAAATTTTCAATGAATTTTGTTATGCGGCAAATGCTGTCCCAGGAGAATTTCCTTGACAAAAGCCACACCCAATAGGCGTTTCTCATGGGGATTCTGTATATATAAAACCTACACAGATGAAATCCTCATCTTTTGCTGCTGTATCCAGCTGCAAGATGGATCTTGGCATTGAGAGCTTCTATCGTAATCTGGATTTGGAATTGAAATTGGCTTTTGCCTTTGCTGTGGCTTGTGATGAAGAAAGAAGAAGAGCAAGATGGAGAAGACATTGTCGTGGCTACTGGCAACACCCCATCGTTGAAGCCGGAGAGCCATGGAGCCTATCACTTGTTGTTCACCAATCTGTGTGAAAACCCGGAGAACTTTCTGCACGAGGATGTCGGAACAAAGCTTTGACAAATTGCTGCAATGTGTCCGAGGATCCATCACCAGGCAGGACACACAACTACATAGAGCAATTCCTGCTGAGGAATGTCTAGGAGTGGTGGCCTCTGTAGCAGTGTGCTGGTGTGGTGCAGGACTGGGCAACATGGTGGATGCTGCATGATCCAGGGGTGCTGCACACAGCAGCGTGGTGGATGCGGCTTGCTGCAGGGGTGCTGCACTCTGGAGCGTGGTGTAGCTGTTAACTAGGGGAACAGCCGTAATGTCCAAAGGTGGTGGTGGAGGATAGTTCGGTGCTGGCGTCTTCGCCCACTGATGCTGTGCTTGGCCATGTTGCTGTGTTGGAAAAGAAATGTTCACCTGCTGGTAAAATCCAGTCTGTGGATGGTAGCTTTGGGACTGCTGAAATGCCTGGTTGTAAGCAGCATGGCAGGCCTGCATGACGTTCAGCTGGAGTTCTGGGGTAGGGTTTTCCGACAAACCCCACTCTACTGCTGAAAAAAAGTTGTGCCATTCTCTGAAGGTCAGCCTCCAGGCGGTCAAGGCGTCTGTGGACATCCTGGAAAAGTGTGTTCACCTGAGTGAACCCACGGGTCCAGTCTATCTCCAATCACCTATATCCCCTCCTGGAAGACTGAGCTTAAGTGAATAAATACGGGCATGACTGACCTCTCCCAGGCCCTCTGCCACTGATGAGAAATCCCAACAAAACCAGTGGCAGAGGGCAGGGAGAGGGGAAAACCTGATGGACCAGCTGCCTTTTCCCCAGCCTGTGAAGCCTGCCTGGTTGCTCCTTTGCTGGTGGATGATTGAGACAGTTCATTGGCTGGTCAATGAGGGGCCGCTTCAACAGAGAAAGATCCAGGTTGTGTTGTGCTGCTCCTGGTTCTTTGTGGAAAGATAAAAGAAAAACATTTAACATTTTTTTTATAGTTTATATAATAGTAAGACAACAGAAAAGATACTCACGTCTGCTGAGCAACCGCAGGCCTCAGAAAAGACAGCATACAATTGTATTTATATTGGAGAGCTTTGGATCAGCATCACTTTTAACCTGAATCTCCATTCTTATTGAAGTGATCCTTCATCGAACACCAACGGACTTTTGCTCTCTTCACTGTGAAGGGGGAAGAAAAAAAAATAATTGTAAAAAAATACACTAACATTTAGAGCAATACAGACGCGTGAAACCACATTGCATTACTTACGAAAATCCTTTCTGAATTATGGCATTGCATGGTCCCAATCATCCATCAGCGATCTGGCCACTTCTTCCAAGAGTGGTCGAATCAATCCTGAGTCAGAATGATTACAATCACTGGGGTCCCACAATGCTACTCACTCTTGCACCAGTGTAATCAGTATGTCAATGACATTGTCAATGACAGGTTGACCTTCTTCATGTTGTTGAATCTATAGGTCAAATAAAATAAAAAAAACTAAAATTAATAAGTCACATCGTTTTAAAGATACAAAACTGAAAAAAAAAATTCAAGTCTGATAATGAAAAGAATACTTACACCCCATCTTTCCTCCTCAGGAATTTGAACCCGACGACCCTGTGAAGGTTCATTTCCACTTGACTGCTCCTGCTCTTCCACACTGGATGGTTCCTATAAAGAAAATATATGATTTACCACATGTGTAATATTGCCAGTCTATACATACCAATCAGTATATCAAATGTGATTACATAATCAGTGCCATGTCCACTCTGGTAAGCAGTCATGTCTTAACTGGAGGGCATGGAACAACAGGCAGCAGACAAGTGAAACACTACAGAAAAGAACAGATAAGAAAAATTGAACTTGTTAAAAGAGCCAAAGCAAAAAAAAAAATTTTGAATGACAATACTTACATTACAGGCAGCAGTCCAACAGCACAGCAGGCAGCACAGAACTGTGACATCAGCACACCAAAACAGCAGCACAAATTGTGGACAGCAGCACCACAGTCTACAAGGGGGAAAAAAAGAGTGTGAGACTGGGCAGAGAAACATAGTAATTGAAAAGTACACACATTCATACTTACACAGGGCCACAGGAGCAATCCAGGACAGGTAATCCAGGACAAGCAGGAGAAATACAGGCAAGGAAGAGTCCAGTACAGGAACACGTCACAGTCTAAAAGGAACAGAAAGCAAAACATACCGTATATACTCAAGTATAAGCCGAGATTTTCAGCCCAAAATTTTGGGCTGAAAGTGCCCCTCTCGGCTTATACTCGAGTCACGGTGGGCGGCAGGGTCGGCGGGTGAGGGGGAGAGGGCGCTGAGGCATACTCACCTAGTCCCGGTGGTCCTGACGCTCCCTCTGCCCGTCCCACGGTCTTCGGTGCTGCAGCTCTTCCCCTGTTCAGCGGTCACGTGGGACCGCTGATTAGAGAAATGAATATGCGGCTCCACCTCCCATAGGGGTGGAGCTGCATATTCATTTCTCTAATCAGCGGTGCCGGTGACCGCTGATAGAGGAAGAGGCTGCGGCACCGAAGACCGTGTGACAGGCAGAGGGAGCGGGACGCTGGGAGCAGGTAAGTATGTAATATTCACCTGTCCGCGTTCCACACGCCGGGCGCCGCTCTGTCTTCGCGTCCTCTTGCTCTGACTGTTCAGGTCAGAGGGCGCGATGACGCATATAGTGTGCGCGGCGCCCTCTGGCTGATCAGTCAGTGCGGAGAGACGCCGGGACGAGACGCTGGGAGCTGCAAGCAAGAGAGGTGAGTATGGCATTTTTTTTATTGCAGCAGCAATGGCCCAGTTTTACATGGCACAGCTATGGGGCAATAATGAACGGTGCAGAGTACTATATGGCAGCTATGGGGCAATAATGAACGGTGCAGAGCACTATATGGCAACTATGGGGCAATAATGAACGGCGCAGAGCACTATATGGCAGCTATGGGGCAATAATGAACGGTGCAGAGTACTATATGGCAGCTATGGGGCAATAATGAATGGCGCAGAGCACTATATTGCACAGCTATGGAGCAATAATGAACGGTGCAGAGTACTATATGGCAGCTATGGGGCAATAATGAACGGCGCAGAGCACTATATGGCAGCTATGGGGCAATAATGAATGGTGCAGAGCACTATATGGCACAGCTATGGGGCAATAATGAACGGCGCAGAGCACTATATGGCAGCTATGGGGCAATAATGAACGGTGCAGAGCACTATATGGCACAGCTATGGGGCAATAATGAACGGTGCAGTGCACTATATGGCACAGCTTTCTATGGTACATCTATGGGGAAATAATGAATGGTGCAGAGCACTATATGGCACAGCTATGGGGCCATAATGAACAGTATGGAGCATCTATTTTTATTTTTGAAATTCACCGGTAGCTGCTGCATTTTCCACCCTAGGCTTATACTCGAGTCAATAAGTTTTCCCAGTCTTTTGTGGCAAAATTAGGGGGGGGGGGGCGGCTTATACTCGGGTGGGCTTATACTCGAGTATATACGGTAAGTACAGAGTACAGACTGCAATGAGAGAGACAGACAGACATTTTCAAAGCTTCTATACTTACATCCAGAGTCTTGTGCTCGCATCCAGAGTCTTGAGAGTAATGGACTTCCAGTGTCCAGAACCCCTTTTAAAAAGCTGGGATTTTGCAGGTGGTGAAATCATTTCCTGGACATGATTTGTCTAAAGTACGCAAGGGTATCAAATGCATGCGTGCGCATGTCCTTGCGTACCAATGCGTTCCCATAGACAGTAATGCATTGTTTTGATGCACTCATCCACATGCATATGTCTGCGCTTAGTTGACGCCTCAAAAAAATGCAACATGTTGCGTTCACCACACACCGCAAAATGACGTATGCGTACGCAAATGCATGCGAACTGATGCAAACGCATGTATCTGCATACACAATGTTAAATAGCATCAAATATTCCAATGAGACCATGTTTTACAGCCAAACGAGGAAAAAGTATTAAAGACCCATTAGTAAAAAGCCACTATGTGGCAAAGACTATCAATCCCCTAAATCCAACCAATAGAGGTCCAACTTGGGGATGCTATCCCTGTGGGGATTGTTTGGCTTGCAAAGAGAGGAAATTGATCAGGGGTAAACATTTCATGTCATCGAATGCAAAGAAAAAATTCCAGATTCAACATCATATACTGTATATTGTCATTGCACGTGTATATTTTGCATATCACTCATTCTATATTTATTATCACATATTAGTTTATATAAATTGTATGTTTTTATATATATAGCATTTATAGATGCATTGCTGTAATGCGTTGATTATCTCATCACATAGATTTTTCAGCACTATTTATGCACTTTGTCTCGCACTTTTGCACTTTATAGAATATGATTCTCACACATTATGGTATTAATTATTAATTCTTCCTAATTTGGCCATTTGCCAGGCTCTAAAAAGTCTTGATTACATATTTGTAGTTCTTTCCGGTTGTTATGGTTTCAAGCGCCGAGATGGCTGTCTTGCGCACGCGCCCCACACCCGCCGGAGAGTCCACGCGTCTCCGGCTTCAGCTCTCCAGGTGACGTCAGCAGGGGATTTCCCCTTGACGTGCGCTCCTGGCGAATGCCGGGTAGCGGGAATTTATTTATTTATTTATTTAATTATAGCGGTAAATGTGATGCGCCTGCGCACTGTAGAGATGCGCATAACAGGCGCCGCTATAAAGCGCCGAATCTGGGAAACTCTATTCTCTCTTTGAGAAAGCCTACGCGAAACGTGCGTTAAGGGGTGGACTGAGGTCCTAGGCACTTAGCTACTTTCAAAAAACCCCACAAAAGAATATGCTAGAATCCTAGAACACAAGAAAAACCTACAAAAACAAGGATCCCTAAAATATAACCTTTATTAAAGCTAAATAAAAAGAACTCTTTTCAACAACAATATAACAATACAGAAAGCCACAAATTATGTACCTGTTGGGCCCCAGGGAAATGCTAGACTCCAAACTGCCTAACAGTGGGGGTAGGAACCCTAAATTACTGTGATAGGCGCCCCCACTCCTCGTCGGCTCACCCTCAAAAGTCCCTAGAGGTCCCTGTAATGCAGGAGTCCTGGTGAAACCTAGAAAATCCCTATCGGGAAAAAACTACCTGGCAGTGGAGGTTGGCACCCTAATTTGAAGCGGTAGGCGCCCCCACTCAGCGTCGACTGACCCTAGGGTCCCTAAAAATTCTCTACAATAAGGATAGAAAATGCAAGAAAAATGTCCCAATACACCCTGGCTCTCAGAAAAGCAAAAAAATATAAAGGAAAAAATTATTATTGTAAACCCCCCTAAAAAATAAATAATAAATGTCTCAAATATCACAAATGTAATATAAAGGAACAATTTTCGTACATGAAAAGAACAAATTATCCCAGAACAGTAAATTATAAATAAGAGTGCAGAAAATGAACAAAGTACAGTAACTCTAATATTGTCCGGGTAACCAGGATGTAATAAAACTAATATTGTCCCAGTAGTTCCATATAGCGTTCCTAGGTAATAGAAATGAAAACCCAGATATACAAATGCAAAGTATAGATCGTCTCCTAGAACAACATAATGGAGTTCTTTAAATATCTATACTGCCAGTATAAGACACAACCATACTTCCAAAAAAAGGAAATATACAACCACCGATATTAGTAATCCCAGATTAATTGTGTCAAATCCTAAAACCCGGAAAACACAAGTGTATGGAGTCAAGAATTTTTTTTAAAAATAGAGCGCTAATCAGCAAACATTCAAAACCATGCCCAGCAGAATGTAATAATATTGTCATACAGTGCATCGTGCAGTGCAAATCACTTCCTATACCGGCATAGGCAGAAATTCCTCTAGCCGTCAGTACTATTAGTAATTACATTCTGCTGGGCATGGTTTGGAATGTTTGCTGATTATCGCTCTATTTTAAAAAAAAATTTCTTGACTCCATACAGTTGTGTTTTCTGGGTGAACCCGGCCTTAGTCATAACTAAGACCTGTATGGTCGAAATGCATCAGTAGAATCACCAGTGGCCCCCATTGTAACTAGTCAATATTTTATTTTAAGAATGTTCTGAATAAATGTGGCATTTTAACTGCACATCATTTTACAATGGAGACTACATCTTTTCTTTTGATCCCAGTAAAGGTCGGCTCACATTTCTCATGTGCTCTATACTTATGAGTGCTTATACCAGGGTTATCATGTCAAGCTATGAAATATACGTGCATAAAAGCGTGGTTGCCCACAATTTTGTGTTCCTCTTAAAAGCCAGATACCACCGAAAAGAAGCCAGAAAGAGTACAGAGTAACACTGCTGCCTCATTAGTAAATGGATCCCTCGGGGTTTCATTCAAATCTCATTTTTTAATATTTAGTTGGAAACCCTGATGTAAGTGTTCAGCGTAGATCACACAATAATTGTGAGCTGATCCAAAATGTTCTCCACCCCTAAATTCCCCCAATAAAAGATTCTACTCAACCCACAGAAAAACAAGTCCCCACTCAGATTTGACATCTGTTAATGGGTGTAAGTACTCGGGCAGAAATCCGAGAGTGGACCCTCTGGGTCGTGACTCTAGAGCCCCCGGGGTCGAGCGGACCAGATGGAATCACCCCCTATACAGGGAGTGTTAGGAGCAGGACCTCGAGGGAATGGAGACACAACAGCTAGAGCCAAAGGGGCGACCCAAGATAAAGAAGGAAACCACAGGCTATAAGGATGGCAGGGAATAATAGGAAAACAAGACTTAACTGAAAATGACTGGAACACGGAACGGCAGAACACAGCTGGAACACGGACTGGCAGGGTACAGCAGGAACACGGACTGGCAGGACACAGCAGGAACACGGACTGGCAGGATACAGCAGGAACACGGACTGGCAGGATACAGCAGGAACACGGACAGGCAGGACACAGCAGGAACACGGACAGGCAGGATACAGCAGGAACATGGGCTGGCAGGACACAGCAGGAACACGGACTGGCAGGGTACAGCAGGAACACGGACTGGCAGGATACAGCAGGAACACGGACTGGCAGGATACAGCAGGAACACGGACAGGCAGGACACAGCAGGAACACGGACAGACAGGACACAGCAGGAACACGGACAGGCAGGATACCGAGACAAAGTGAAGACTGGGCTGAGAAAAGACACTGGTACAGGGGAGCCTAGGGCATAGGGACACTGACGGCAGACAGTGCACCTACAAAGCAAAGGCGTCTTACCTAGGAAGATGCCGGGAAGAAATAGCCGATGGGTGCCGCCATGTTGGGGCGGAGATATCGGGTCGCGACCTCCCAGAGGGCTCAGCGCTGGAGGAGACGCGACCGCGCATGCGCAAAGACGCTGGACGCCGGGAGCCAGAGAAAGAAGCAGCAGAGCGGCGAGGAACGGGATCGCGAGTGCGCCGCTGGATGGAAGAAGATGGGTAAGTATGTGCGGGCGTGACAGTACCCCCCTCCTTAGTCCCCCTTTTTTTAAGGCTAGAATGGAATCTTTTCATGATAAGGGGAGCATTGATGTTCTCTCGAGGCTCCCAGGACCTCTCCTCAGGACCAAATCCCTCCCAATCAGTTAAAAAATAAGTTTTACCCCTAACTACCTTTTTGGCAAGAATATCTTTAACGTTAAAGATTCCATCAGAAGTACAGAGCTGAGGAGAGGGAGAGGTAGCGGAGTGAAAACGATTAAAGACTGCGGGTTTGAGAAGAGACACATGGAAGGCATTGGGAATGCGCAAAGAGGCAGGTAGCTTCAACTTATAAGAGACATCATTAATGCGACTCAAGATAGGAAACGGACCAATATAGCGAGGACCCAGTTTGCAAGAGGGAATTTTAAGCTTGATATAGCGAGAGGAGAGCCAAACTTTATCACCCGGAGAATATGGCGGAGCATCCAAACGCTTCTTGTCAGCAAACTTTTTCATATTAAGGCTAGCTTTCTCAAGGGCCACTTTGGTCTCATTCCAAATTGTAGAGAATTCCCGGGACAAGAAATCCGCTGCCGGTACCCCCGAGGAGAGAGAAACAGGAAGAGGAATGTTCGGATGTTGACCATAGACTACAAAAAAGGGAGATTTGGAGGAAGACTCGCTGGGAAGATTGTTGTAAGAGAATTCAGCCCAGGGGAGAAGAGAGACCCAGTCATCTTGGTGTGCATTGGTGAAATGTCGCAGATATGTAGTCAGAACTTGATTAACTCGCTCCACTTGTCCGTTGGACTGAGGGTGATAGGCGGAAGAGAAGTCCAAGTTAACCTTTAATAGACTGCAGAGAGCTCTCCAAAAACGTGAGGTAAATTGTACTCCACGGTCAGAGACGATATGATGTGGGAAACCATGAAGACGGAAGACTTGGTGTAAAAAGATCTTTGCCAACTCAGGAGCGGAAGGCAGACCAGGCAATGCGATGAAGTGAGCCATTTTAGAGAACCGATCTACAACAACCAAGATGACAGAACAATTCGAGGAACAAGGTAGATCAGTGATGAAGTCCATAGCTATAAAACTCCAAGGAACGGAAGGTACAGGCAGAGGATGCAGGAGACCGGAAGGAGGCTGCCTAGGAACTTTATTTTTAGCACAAGAAGGACAAGAAGCGATGAATTTGGTGACGTCTTGTCGGAGAGATGGCCACCAGTAGTGCCGAGAGATAAGAGAAAGTGTTTTCTTGACTCCTACATGTCCTGCAATTTTGGAGTGACCCCAACGTAAAACTCTCTCCTTGTCTTGATTAGCCACAAGAGTCTTGCCAGGAGGAGTTGAAATCACTCTTAGAGGAGCAAGAGTGACAATCTTCGTAGGATCAATGATGTGAGCCGGAGAATCCTCAATGTCCTGAGGCTGAAAGGATCTCGAAAGAGCATCTGCTTTGACATTCTTATTTCCGGGTCGGAAATGAAGCTCAAACTCAAATCGTCCGAAGAATAAAGACCATCTGGCTTGTCGTGGATTTAGTCTTTGGGCTGACTGAATATAGGCCAGATTCTTGTGGTCTGTGTAAATGGTGAATGGATGAAGAGACCCCTCAAGAAGATAACGCCATTCCTCCAAGGCTAGCTTGATAGCCAATAGTTCCTTATCCCCTATAGAGTAGTTACGCTCAGGAGCGGAAAAAGTTTTAGAAAAGAAACCACAGGTCACCAAACGTCCGGACGAAGATCTTTGCAAAAGTACTGCTCCAGCTCCAATAGAGGATGCGTCGACCTCAAGGACAAATGGTCTATTAGCATCAGGACGATGAAGCACAGGGGCCGTAGCGAAACTTTGTTTAAGGGACAGAAAGGACTCTTCAGCCTCAGGGGTCCAAAGACCGGAATTGACTCCCTTGCGAACTAGGGCAGAGATAGGCTTGGTCATGGAAGAAAAATGAGGAATAAATTGTCTATAGTAATTGGCAAAGCCAAGAAAACGTTGGATTGCTTTTGTTCCAAGAGGATGAGGCCAATTCAGGACAGCCGAAACCTTCTCTGGATCCATCTCTAAGCCAGATCTTGAGACAATATACCCAAGGAAGGGAAGAGAAGATTGTTCAAAGACACACTTCTCAATCTTAGCGAACAGATGATTCTCTCTTAGCCTTTGCAGAACTCGGCGGACATCTCGCCTGTGAGTGGAGAGATCCGGAGAAAAGATGAGAATGTCGTCAAGGTAAACCACGACTGAGGAGTAGAGAAGATCCCGAAATACATCGTTCACAAATTCCTGGAAAACCGCGGGGGCGTTGCAGAGACCAAACGGCATAACCAAGTATTCGTAGTGACCGTCACGAGTATTGAAGGCAGTCTTCCACTCGTCGCCTGCACAAATACGAACCAGATTGTATGCGCCACGTAGATCTAATTTGGTAAAAATTTGCGCACCCCGCAGACGGTCGAAGAGTTCCGGAATGAGTGGCAGATGATATTTGTTCTTTAACGTGATGTTGTTTAAGCCTCGATAATCAATGCAGGGGCGGAGAGAACCGTCTTTCTTCTTCATGAAAAAAAACCCTGCTCCAGCCGGTGAAGAAGACTTGCGAATGAATCCTTTAGCAAGATTTTCTTGAATGTACTCAGACATAGCTTGAGTCTCAGCAGGAGAGAGAGGATAGATTCTGCCCCTGGGCGGATTAGTTCCTGGCACGAGATCTATGGGACAATCATAGAGACGGTGAGGCGGAAGGCCCTCAGCCTCCTTCTTGTTGAAGACATCAGAAAAAGCGCTGTAGACACAGGGTAAAGCGGGAAGAGAAGAGGAAGGAGAAGAATTAGAGGAAGACCCCACAGGACGCACCGGCAGCAGACAACGTTCCCGACAAAGCTCACCCCAGCGCAAGATATTGCCATTGCGCCAATCTAAAACGGGCTCGTGGAACCGTAACCAAGGAAGACCTAAGAGCATAGGATGAGACAGACCCGCTAAAACATAAAATGCAATTCTCTCCTTGTGCAGAGCCCCAACTTGAAGTTCCACCTCAAGTGTTACTTGAGTAATGGTCTCTTGTAAAGGTTTACCTTCCACAGATGCAAGAACCACAGGAGCCTCTAAGGTTTTGACTGGAATGGAGAATTTCAAAACCTCTTCCAACCTGATAAAATTCCCTGCTGCGCCCGAATCCACATACGCATCTAGAGAAATGCCCTTGCCCGCGCCTCTCTTTACGACGTTGTTCGGACATCTTAAGACGGTCCACTTGCATAGGTTCTGGTGCGGACGCCTGAGAGGAGGTTCTAGGCTGAGGACTGAGTGGCTTACGGGTGGCAGAAGAAGGGCGAAGAGATCTCCGCTCGCGGGCGCGTTCTTGGAACTGAAGGTCAATACGGGTAGCTAAGGAAATTAATTCCTCCAAAACAGTAGGGGTGTCCCGACCAGCTAACTCATCTTTTATGCGCCCAGAGAGCCCCCGCCAGAAAGCACCCACCAATGCCTCATTGTTCCAGCCCAAGTCAGAGGAGAGGGTGCGGAACTGAATAGCGTACTGGCCTACGGATAACGATCCCTGATGGAGAGAAAATAGAGCTTCAGTTGTAGAGGCCAGACGTCCAGGTTCGTCAAAGACAAGACGGAAAGTCTCCAAAAATTCAGACAACCGGGAGACTAGAGGATCGTCTCGCTCCCAGAGTGGATTAACCCATGCCAAGGCGTCACCCTCCAGATGGGAAATCAAAAACGCAACTTTGGACCGATCCGTCGGGTAATGCTGGGGCAGAAGCTCAAAGTGAAGACGGCATTGGTTTAGAAATCCTCGGCAGGACTTAGGATCCCCATTGTACTGAGGCGGTTTAGCCAAGCGGGGTGGAGGGTGGGACGCAGGAGCAGACGTAGAAGCGGCTGTCTGGATGGAAAGCAGCCGGTCGTCAATAGAAGACATATAACTAAGTATATGGGCCTGGGTGTCACGCTGCTGAGCTAACTCTTGCTGTAAGCCAACGAGTAGAGCGGCGTTGCCAGGATCGGAGGACTGGAGCGTGGACAAGCGAGAATCCATAGCTTTCATGAAAGACATCATGCGGGACTGATTCTCTCGCAAAAAGAGTAGCTCTTTCTGCGCAGCAGAGGCCCCAGCGGGGTCCATGGCCTTTGCTTACTGTAAGTACTCGGGCAGAAATCCGAGAGTGGACCCTCTGGGTCGTGACTCTAGAGCCCCCGGGGTCGAGCGGACCAGATGGAATCACCCCCTATACAGGGAGTGTTAGGAGCAGGACCACGAGGGAATGGAGACACAACAGCTAGAGCCAAAGGGGCGACCCAAGATAAAAAAGGAAACCACAGGCTATAAGGATGGCAGGGAATAATAGGAAAACAAGACTTAACTGAAAATGACTGGAACATGGAACGGCAGAACACAGCTGGAACACGGACTAGCAGGGTACAGCAGGAACACGGACTGGCAGGACACAGCAGGAACACGGACTAACAGGATACAGCAGGAACACGGACTGGCAGGATACAGCAGGAACACGGACAGGCAGGATACAGCAGGAACACGGGCTGGCAGGACACAGCAGGAACACGGACTGGCAGGGTACAGCAGGAACACGGACTGGCAGGATACAGCAGGAACACGGACTGGCAGGATACAGCAGGAACACGGACAGGCAGGACACAGCAGGAACACGGACAGACAGGACACAGCAGGAACACGGACAGGCAGGATACTGAGACAAAGTGAAGACTGGGCTGAGAAAAGACACTGGTACAGGGGAGCCTAGGGCATAGGGACACTGACGGCAGACAGTGCACCTACAAAGCAAAGGCGTCTTACCTAGGAAGATGCCGGGAAGAAATAGCCGATGGGCGCCGCCATGTTGGGGCGAAGCTATCGGGTCACGACCTCCCAGAGGGCTCAGCGCTGGAGGAGACGCGACCGCGCATGCGCAAAGACGCTGGACGCCGGGAGCCAGAGAAAGAAGCAGCAGAGCGGCGAGGAACGGGATCGCGAGTGCGCCGCTGGATGGAAGAAGATGGGTAAGTATGTGCGGTCGTGACAATGGGTATATAGGGGGTGTCCACATTTCTAGTAACAAAAAGGTTCTGGAAATATGACATGACTCCAATCACAAGATATCCAGTGAAATCCCAAATCAAAATCCCCCACAGCCACATATGGGGTGCTGACACGTTCATGAGTAATTATGTAATACATTTTGTGATAATTTACACCTAGTTCACAATGTGAAAATGTATAATCTGAGGCAAAAACAACTTTATGGTGGTTAAACTGTAATTTTACCATTCAATGGTATAAAATTTTGTGAAACACATGTGGTGTCAATATGCTCACTGTGCCCCTAGATGATTCCAGTAAGAAGTATAGTTTATAAAATGGGATCACTTAATTGAGTACTGCTGTTCTGACAAATCTGCACTCTGATATGGCACTCGTTTCCTTCTGAGCTTTGCACTGTGCCAAAAAAGTAGTTTTTCAACACATATGGGACATTACCATATTCAGGAGACATTGCGAAACAAATTTTGTTGTCCATTTTTACCTATTCTCCCTTTTTGAAAATTAAAAAACTTTTCATTTTTACAGCCCAATTGTGAACTGCAATTCTGTGAACTACCTGTGGGTTTAAAATACACAGTAAACACCTAGAGGAATTATTTGAGAAGTGTTTTCAAAAGGGTCACTTGTGGGGTTTCTGCTGTTATAGAACCTTGGCTGTTCTCTAAATGCGACATGAAGTCCATAATGTATTCCAGACAATTTTGCAGAAATCCAATAGCACTCCTTCCCCTCCAATCACTGTTGTGTGCCCAAACAAGAGTTTGAGCATATTTGGAAAATCCCTGTACTCATGAGAAATTTCACAAAAAAATTATGTGGTCCATTTTCTATTACCATTGTGAATATGAAAAAAATTTAGGGCTAAAACAACATTGCTAGGCCAAAAAATTTCACATTCCAATGATTTAAACCCTTCAAAACATGCGCTGTACAAGTACTGCACATGTTGTATCTCTCCCTTTGATGTGGGCTCCGGCATTAAGCCCACATCTTTCCCAACACATGCCAGCTAATTTGAACAGCTGACATGTGTCTCTAACAGCCGCAGGTGGAATTGTGATCCACCTGCAGCTGTTAACATGTTAAATGCAGGCTGTCAATCTCTGACAGCGGCATTTAATGTGATCATGCCGGAAGCACGTCATTAATCTCGCCCATCGGTAGCCATGTCACAATTGTGGTTGGTGCGCATAGCAAGTGACCATTTCTACTACTTAGAGCAGGACTGAAGCTCTGCTCTATGTAGCACAAGGGACCGGATGATCACAGCTTCTATGGAGGCTATTGAAGCAAATGTAAATAAAAATAATGTTTTTAACCCCTTCATGACCTTGGGATTTTTCGTTTTTCCGTGTTCGTTTTTCACTCCCCTCCTTCCCAGAGCCATAACTTTTTTATTTTTCCGTCAATTTGGCCATGTGAGGGCTTATTTTTTGCGGGACGAGTTGTACTTTTGAACGACATCATTGGTTTTAGCATGTCGTGTACTAGAAAACAGGAAAAAAATTCCAAGTGCGGTGAAATTGCAAAAAAAGTGCAATCCCACACTTCTTTTTTGTTTGGCTTTTTTGCTAGGTTCACTAAATGCTAAAACTGACTTGACATTATGATTCTCCAGGTCAGTACGAGTTCATAGACACCTAACATGACTAGGTTATTTTTTATCTAAGTGGTGAAAAAAAATTCCAAACTTTGCTAAAAAAAAAAAATTGCGCCATTTTCCGATACCCATAGCGTCTCCATTTTTCGTGATCTGGGGTCGGTTGAGGGCTTATTTTTTGCGTGCCGAAATGATGTTTTTAATGATAGCATTTCAGTGCAGATACGTTCTTTTGATCGCCCATTATTGCATTTTAATGCAATGTCGCGGCGACCAAAAAAACGTAATTCTGGCGTTTTGAATTTTTTTCCCGCTACGCCGTTTAGCGATCAGGTTAATGCTTTTTTTAGTTGATAGATCGGGCGATTCTGAGCGCGGCGATACCAAATATGTGTAGATTTTATATTTTTTTTATTGATTTATTTTGATTGGGGCGAAAGGGGGGTGATTTAAACTTTTATATTTTTTTAACATTTTTTTCAACTTTTTTTTTTACTTTTGCCATGCTTCAATAGCCTCAATGGGAGGCTAGAAGCAGGCATAGCACGATCGGCTCTGCTACATAGCAGCGATCTGCTGATCGCTGCTATGTAGCAGAAATGGAGGTGTGCTGTGAGCGCCGACCACAGGGTGGCGCTCACAGCCACCGGCGTTCAGTAACCATAGAGGTCTCAAGGACATCTATGGTTACAATGGAGACGCATCGCCGACCCCCGATCATGTGACGGGGGTCAGCGATGACGTCATTTCCGGCCGCCCGGCCGGATGCGGTAGTTAAATGCCGCTGTCTGCGTTTGACAGCGGCATTTAACTAGTTAATAGGTGCGGGCAGATCGCGATTCTGCCCGCGCCTATTACGGACACATGTCAGCTGTTCAAAACAGCTGACATGTCCCGGCTTTGATGCGGGCTCACCGCGGAGCCCTGCATCAAAGCAGGGGATCTGACCTCGGACGTACTATCCCGTCCGAGGTCAGATAGGGGTTAAAAATGTTTAAAAAAAATCACCCCCCATTTACCTCATTAAAAAAAACATAAAATAAAATAAAAAATACACACATTTGGTATTGCTGCGTTCAGAATCGCCCAATCAAGATATAAAATTAATTAAAATGATCAGTAAACGATGTAGCAAAACAAAGTAAAACCGCTATTATTAAGTTTTTTTTGTCGCTGCAATGGATGATCAAAAGATCATATCTACACCAAAATGGTATCAAAAACATCAGCTCAGTACTAGTGACGAGCGAGTATACTCATTGCTCGGGTTTTCCTGAGTATGCTCGGGTGTCCTCCGAGTATTTTAGCGTGCTCGGAGATTTAGTTTTTGATGACACAGCTGCATGATTTGTGGCTGCTGGTCAGCCTGAATACATGTGCGGGTTGCCTGTTTGTTAGGGAATCCTCACATGTATTCAGGCTGTCTAGCAACTGCAAATCATGCAGCTGCATTGACAAAAACTAAATCTCTGAGCATGACAAAATACTCGGAGGACATCCGAGCATACTCGTGAAAACCCGAGCAATGAGTATACTCGCTCATCACTACTCAGCACTAGGGTTGAGCGAAACGGGTCGAAATTGTTCAAAAGTCGCCGACTTTTGGCAAGGTCGGGTTTCATGAAACCCAACCCGACCCCAGTGGGGGGTCGGCCATGAAGTCGGCGATCTTTTGAATCTGGAATCGGAATTCCGATCCCGATTCCCGATATGTTTAACCCCTTTCTGCCATTAGACGTACTATTGCGTCCATGTGGGGTGGGCTTTACTTCCCAAGGACGCAATAGTACGTCATGTGCGATCGGCAGCGCTCACGGGGGGAGCGCCGCCGATCGCGGCCGGGTGTCAGCTGTTTATCGCAGCTGACATCCGGCACTATGTGCCAGGAGCGGTCACGGACCGCCCCCGGCACATTAACCCCCGGCACACCGCGATCAAAGATGATCGCGATGTGCCGGCGGTACAGGGAAGCACCGCGCAGGGAGGGGGCTCCCTGCGGGCTTCCCTGAGCCCCCCGCAGCAACGCGATGTGATCGCGTTGCTGCGAGGGTCTCACCTCCCTCCCTGCTCCCTCCAGCCCCGGATCCAAGATGGCCGCGGATCCGGGTCCTGCAGGGAGGGAGGTGGCTTCACAGAGCCTGCTCAGAGCAGGCACTGTGAAGGCTGCAGCGCTGCATGTCAGATCAGTGATCTGACAGAGTGCTGTGCAAACTGTCAGATCACTGATCTGTGATGTCCCCCCCTGGGACAAAGTAAAAAAGTAAAAAAAAAAATTTCAAATGTGTAAAAAAAAATAAAAAAAAATATTCCAAAATAATGAAAAAAAAAATAAAAATATTATTCCCATAAATACATTTCTTTATCTAAATAAAAAAAACAAAACAATAAAAGTACACATATTTAGTATCGCCGCGTCCGTAACGGCCCGACCTATAAAACTGGCCCACTAGTTAACCCCTTCAGTAAACACCGTAAGAAAAAAAAAAAAAAAACGAGGCAAAAAACAACGCTTGATAATCATACCGCCGAACAAAAAGTGGAATAACACGCGATCAAAAAGACAGATATAACTAACCATGGTACCGCTGAAAACGTCATCTTGTCCCGCAAAAAACGAGCCGCCATACAGCATCATCAGCAAAAAAATAAAAAAGTTATAGTCCTGAGAATAAAGCGATGCAAAAATAATTATTTTTTCTATAAAATAGTTTTTATCGTATAAAAGCGCCAAAACATAAAAAAATGATATAAATGAGGTGTCGCTGTAATCGTACTGACCCGAAGAATAAAACTGCTTCATCAATTTTACCAAACGCGGAACGGTATAAACGCCTCCCCCAAAAGAAATTCATGAATAGCTGGTTTTTGGTCATTCTGCCTCACAAAAATCGGAATAAAAAGCGATCAAAAAATGTCACGTGCCCGAAAATGTTACCAATAAAAACATCAACTCGTCCCGCAAAAACCAAGACCTCACATGACTCTGTGGACCAGAATATAGAAAAATTATAGCTCTCAACATGTGGTAACGCAAAAAATATTTTTTGCAATAAAAAGCGTCTTTCAGTGTGTGACGGCTGCCAATCATAAAAATCCGCTAAAAAACCCGCTATAAAAGTAAATCAAACCCCCCTTCATCACCCCCTTAGTTAGGGAAAAATTAAAAAAATGTATTTATTTCCATTTTCCCATTAGGGCTAGGGTTAGAGTTAGGGCTAGGGTTAGGGCTAGGGTTAGGGCTAGGGTTAGGGCTAGGGTTAGGGCTAGGGCTAGGGCTAGGGTTAGGGCTAGGGTTAGGGCTAGGGTTAGGGTTAGGGCTAGGGTTAGGGCTAGGGTTAGGGCTAAGGTTAGGGCTAGGGTTAGGGCTAGGGTTAGGGTTAGGGCTAGGGTTAGGGCTAGGGTTAGGGTTAGGGCTAGGGTTAGGGCTAGGGCTAGGGTTAGGGTTAGGGCTAGGGCTAGGGCTAGGGCTACAGTTTGGGTTGGGGCTAAAGTTACAGTTAGGGTTTAGATTACATTTACGGTTGGGAATAGGGTTGGGATTAGGGTTAGGGGTGTGTCAGGGTTAGAGGTGTGGTTAGGGTTACTGTTGGGATTAGGGTTAGGGATGTGTTTGGATTAGGGTTTCAGTTATAATTGGGGGGTTTCCACTGTTTAGGCACATCAGGGGCTCTCCAAACGCGACATGGCGTCTGATCTCAATTCCAGCCAATTCTGCGTTGAAAAAGTAAAACAGTGCTTCTTCCCTTCCGAGCTCTCCCGTGTGCCCAAGCAGGGGTTTACCCCAACATATGAGGTATCAGCGTACTCAGGACAAATAGGACAACAACTTTTGGGGTCCAATTTCTCCTGCTACCCTTGGGAAAATACAAAACTCGGGGCTAAAACATATTTTTTGTGGGAAAAAAAAGATTTTTTATTTTCACGGCTCTGCGTTATAAACTGTAGTGAAACACTTGGGGGTTCAAAGTTCTCACAACACATCTAGATTAGTTCCCTGGGGGGTCTAGTTTCCAATATGGGGTCACTTGTGGGGGGTTTCTACTGTTTAGGTACATTAGGGGTTCTGCAAATGCAATGTGACGTCTGCAGACCATTCCATCTAAGTCTGCATTCCAAATGGCGCTCCTTCCCTTCCGAGCTCTGCCATGCGCTCAAACGTTGGTTTCCCCCAACATACGGGGTATCAGCGTACTCAGGACAAATTGGACAACAACTTTTGGGGTCGAATTTCTCCTCTTACCCTCGAGAAAATACAAAACTGGGGGCTAAAAAATAATTTTGGGGGGAAAGATTTTTTTTTTTAATTTTCACGGCTCTGCGTTACAAACTGTAGTGAAACACTTGGGGGTTCAAAGCTATCACAACACATCTAGATGAGTTCCTTAGGGGGTCTAGTTTCCAAAATGGTGTCACTTGTGGGAGGTTTCTACTGTTTAGGTACATTAGGGGCTCTGCAAATGCAATGTGACACCTGCAGACCATTCCATCTAAGTCCTCATTCCAAATGGAGCTCCTTCCCTTCCGAGCCCTCCCATGCGCCCAAACAGTGGTTCCCCCCCACATATGGGGTATCAGCGCACTCAGGACAAATTGGACAACAAATTGTGGGGTCGAATTTCTCCTTTTACCCTCGGAAAAATACAAAACTGGGGGCTAAAAAATAATTTTTGTGGGAAAAAATTTTTGTTTTATTTTTACGGCTCTCCATTATAAACTTCTGTGAAGCCCTTGGTGGGTCAAAGCGCTCAGCACACATCTAGATAAGTTCCTAAGGGGGTCTACTTTCCAAAATGGTGTCACTTGTGGGGGGTTTCTACTGTTTAGGTACATTAGGGGCTCTGCAAACGCAATGTGACACCTGCAGACCATTCCATCTAAGTCTGCATTCAAATGGCACTCCTTCCCTTCTGAGCCCTCCCATGTGCCCAAACAGTGGTTCCCCCCACATATGGTGTATCATCGCACTCAGGACAAATTGGGCAACAAATTTTGGGGTCCAATTTCTCCTGTTACCCTCAGGAAAATACAAAACTGGGGGCTAAAAAAATAATTTTTGTGGGAAAAAAATTTTGTTTTATTTTTACGGCTCTGCATTATAAACTTCTGTGAAGCACTTGGTGGGTCAAAGTGCTCACCACACCTCTAGATAAGTTCCTTAGGGGGTCTACTTTCCAAAATGGTGTCATTTGTGGGGGGTTTCAATGTTTAGGCACATCAGTGGCTCTTCAAACGCAACATGGCGTCCCATCTCAATTCCTGTCAATTTTGCTTTGAAAAGTCAAACGGCGCTCCTTCCCTTCCGAGCTCTCCCATCCACCCAAACAGTGGTTTACCCCCACATATGGGGTATCCGCGTACTCAGGACAAATTGTACAACAACTTTTGGGGTCCAATTTCTTCTCTTACCCTTGGGAAAATAAAAAATTGGGGGCAAAAAGATAATTTTTGTGAAAAAATATGATTTTTTATTTTTACGGTTCTACATTATAAACTTCTGTGAAGCACTTGGTGGGTCAAAGTGCTCACCACACCTCTAGATAAGTTCCTTAGGGGGTCTACTTTCCAAAATGGTGTCACTTGTGGGGGGTTTCAATGTTTAGGCACATCAGTGGCTCTTCAAACGCAACATGATGTCCCATCTCAATTGCTGTCAATTTTGCATTGAAAAGTCAAACGGCGCTCCTTCCCTTCCGAGCTCTCCCATCCGCCCAAACAGTGGTTTACCCCCACATATGGGCTATCAGCGTACTCAGGACAAATTGTACAACAACTTTTGGGGTCCAATTTCTTCTCTTACCCTTGGGAAAATAAAAAATTGGGGGCGAAAAGATAATTTTTGTGAAAAAATATGATTTTTTATTTTTACGGTTCTACATTATAAACTTCTGTGAAGCACTTGTTGGGTCAAAGTGCTCACCACACCTCTAGATAAGTTCCTTAGGGGGTCTACTTTCCAAAATGGTGTCACTTGTGGGGGGTTTCAATGTTTAGCCACATCAGGGGCTCTCCAAACGAAACATGGCGTCCCATCTCAATTCCAGTCAATTTTGCATTGAAAAGTCAAATGGCACTCCTTCGCTTCCGAGCTCTGCCATGCGCCCAAACAGTGGTTTACCCCCACATGTGGGGTATTGGCATACTCAGGACAAATTGTACAACAATGTTTGGGGTCCATTTTCTCCTGTTACCCTTGGTAAAATAAAACAAATTGGAGCTGAATTACATTTTTTGTGAAAAAAAGTTAAATGTTCATTTTTATTTAAACATTCAAAAAATTCCTGTGAAGCACCAGAAGGGTTAATAAACTTCTTGAATATGGTTTTGAGCACCTTGAGGGGTGTAGTTTTTAGAATGGTGTCACACTTGGGTATTTTCTATCATATAGACCCCTCAAAATGACTTCAAATGAGATGTGGTCCCTAAAATAAAATGGTGTTGTAAAAATGAGAAATTGCTGGTCAACTTTTAACCCTTATAACTCCCTAACAAAAAAAAATTTTGGTTCCAAAATTGTGCTGATGTAAAGTAGACATGTGGGAAATGTTACTTATTAAGTATTTTGTGTGACATATCTCTGTGATTTAATTGCATAAAAATTCAAAGTTGGAAAATTGCGAAATTTTCATAATTTTCGCCAAATTTCCGTTTTTTTCACAAATAAACGCAGGTACTATCAAATAATTTTTACCATTGTCATGAAGTACAATATGTCACGAGAAAACAATGTCAGAATCACCAGGATCCATTGAAGCGTTCCAGAGTTATAACCTCATAAAGGGACAGTGGTCAGAATTGTAAAAATTGGCCCGGTCATTAACGTGCAAACCACCCTTGGGGGTAAAGGGGTTAAGATATCGGGAATTGGTATCGGAATTCAGATTAAAGTGTAAAATATAGAATTAAAATAAAAAATATTGCAATACTTACCCTCTGACGCGCCCTGGTACTAACCGGCAGCCTTCCTCCTTCGAATCCGCGCTTCTAGGACCTTGCCGTGACGTGACGTCTATACCTAATAGGAATATACTCCTTCCTAAGAATCAGCCCTTCCAGGACCTTCGGTGACGTCGCGGGTGACGTCGCGGCTTGTGATTGGCCGCGCGAGCGGTCACATGGGCGGCCGCGCGGCCAATCACAAGCCGCGACGTCACCGCGACGTCACGGCAAGGTCCTAGAAGCGCGGATTCGAAGGAGGAAGGCTGCCGGTTAGTACCAGGGCGCGTCAGAGGGTGAGTATTGCAATATTTTTTATTTTAATTCTATATTTTACACTTAAATATGGATCCCAGGGCCTGAAGGAGAGTTTCCGCTCCTTCAGACCCTGGGAACCATGGAAACCCAATGCACTGCATTGGGTTTCGAGTTTCGGCCGACCCCGACTTTTTTATAGGATCGGCCGATTTCACTCGACCCGACTTTTCCAAAAGTCGGGTTTCGTGAAACCCGACCCGATCCTATAAAAGTGAAGGTCGCTCAACCCTACTCAGCACGCAAAAAATAAGCCCTCACCCAGCTCCAGATCACCAAAAATGGAGACGCTATGGGTCTCAGAATTTGTTTTTGTTTTGTTTTTTTTACTTTTTTTCACCATTTAAATAAAAATTATTAATCTATACATGTTTGGTATCTATGAACTTGTAATGACCTGGAGAATCATACTGGCAAGTCAGTTTAGCATCTGGTGAACATGATAAAATAAATAAATAAACAGTCGTGGAATTGAATATTTTTTTGTAATTTCACCACATTTGGAATTTTTTTCCCATTTTTCAGTGCACAAAATGGTGAAATCAATAACTTTTTTCAAATGTACAGCTTGTCCCACAAAAAACCAGCTCTCACATGGCCATATTGCCGGAAAAATAAAAAAGTTATGGCTCTGGGAAGCAGGAGAGCCAAAAAGCGAAATGCAAAAAAAACGAAAGGGCTTAAAACTCTGCTAAGCATCTGTGAGTTCAAGATGCTCACCACACCTTTAGGAAAAGTCCTTGAGGGGTGTAGTTTCCAAAATGGGGACACTTGTGAGGGGTTTCCACTGTTGAGGCACCTCAGGGGCTCTGTAAACATGACATGGTGTCCACTATCTGTTTCAGACAATTTTGTACTCTACAAGTCAAATAGCGCTCATTTGCTTCCGAGCCCTGTCATGCGCCCAAACAGTAGTTTTCCATCATATTTCAGGTATCTGTGTACACAGGAGAAATTGCACAACATATTGTATGGTCCATTTTCTCTTTTTATCCTTGTGAAAATGAAAAATTTGAGACTAAAGCAACATTTTTGAAGGAGAAATGTAGTTTTCCATTTTCATGGCTCAACGTTATAAAATTCTGTGAAGCACCTGTGGATTCAAGGTGCTCACCATACCTTTAGATAAATTCCTTGAAGGGTGTAGTTTCCAAAATGCAATCATTTGAGGGGGGATTCCATTGTTTAGGCACATCAGGGGCTCTAAAAACACAATATGATAATCTAGATTGTGAGCCCCATCAGGGACAGCGATGATAATGTGTGCAAAACTGTAAAGCGCTGAAGAATATGTTAGCGCTATATAAAAATAAAGATTATTATAATTATTATTAATATGGTGTCTGCTACCTATTTCAACCAATTTTGCACTCAAAAAGTCAAATGGTGCTCCATCCCTTCCGAGTCTTGCTGTGCACCCAAGCAGTAGTTTTCCCCCACATATGGAGTATCAGCTCACTCAGAAGAAGCAGGACAACAAATTGCATGATTCCTTTTGTCTTGATACTCTTGGAAAAGGAGACTATGGGGCTAAAGCAACATTTATTGTGGAAAAAAGTAACATTATTATTTTTCCTACTACATAGTTTTAATTCCTGTGATGCACCTAAAAGGTTAGTAAACTTCATGAATGTGGTATTGAGCACATTGAGGGGTACATTTTTTAAAATGGTGTCATTTGGGGGTATTTTCTGTTAATAGGCCCCACAAAGTCACTTCAAATGTGTTGTCCCTACAAAAGTAAGTTTTGTACATTTTGTTGGAAAATTGTTGATTAAACTTTAAATCTTTCTAACTTCCTAACAAAAAAATGAGGTTAAAAAAAGAAGGCTCTCTCTCTCGCTCTCTCTCTACATGCTCAGTCCGCATAGCTACACTCACTCCACACACCAAGACCCGTACTCACGGCCCACGTTGTTAGCGCACACAGGCGGAGACACATTCACCTCAAAAACAACCCTGCAAAACTCACCAGATCCGTTATACGAGTTTTATACTTGAACTATGGACCATTTACCTCTTATGCTCCTTCATACGACTCAACGTTTGCAAACATCAGTAAGGACGACTCTGACCTTATATACACAACATATGGCGAAGAACCCAATCTTCCGGGCACCTTCAGAATGCAAGACTTCTTGGAGAATTCAAAAACCCAACCTTATGGCATGGCGGACTGTATGCTGGATGCGTTTAGTGGCGGAGAGTATTCCAGAAGTCAGCGGGACCAGAATACCACAACTACGAGTGAACAAGTAGCAAAGCTGGAGATCCCCACTTCTGAACAGTTCGCCAGTCTGACATCTGTGCTTGGTCTTGATATATTTGATGAGACATTTGACAATGAAGAAACAGAAAAGTTTCAGAAGAAACTGGATGAAAACGCAGTTTTGATACAGGAGCTGCAGGAAGTGCAGATCGATTGTTTGAGTGCAAAGCCTCCTCCTAACATGGTGTGTCTGCTAGCGCCATCAACCAAGGAACTCCAGCTCGCAGATAAAGTTCATGAAAACCTGAAGGCATTAGCCCAGCAGGTGCATCCAGGAGACATTGCTAGTGTTCTTGTGATTTGAAAGGCAATGGGCATAGTCTCCCCTTACGTCAGCACAGAAGAGATAGTGGTGAATCTGACCACAGGTTATCAAGATGGCACCATGCTCTATAGCACTGGAAATGAGGGCCCACCAATAGGGACGTAAAGCTGGAGAAAACTGCACAAACTTGTAAAATAATATGTACCTTTTATCTTTTAATACCAATAAAGACGGGTCCATTGTTTTGAATAAAAAAAAAAATTAATAAAAAAAAAGAAGCAGATGCAAAGTAGACATACTGTATGGGAAATGTTATTTATTAACTATTTTGTGTGGTATAACTATCTGATTTAAGGGCATAAAAATTTAAAGTTGCAAAATTGCAAAGTTTATTTTCAAAATTTTTGGCAAATTTTCGATATTTGCATAATCAAATGCAAATCACATCGACCAATATTTACCAGTACAACTTGTTACAAGGAAACAGTCTCAGAATTACTGGAATATATTACAGAGTTATTACCTCATAAAGTTACACTGGTCAGATTTGGAAAATGAGGTTTGGTCATTCACGTACAACGTGGCATGGTCCTTAAAGCGACTCTGTCACCTGAATTTGGCGGGACTGGTTTTGGGTCATATGGGCGGAGTTTTCGGGTGTTTGATTCACCCTTTCCTTACCCGCTGGCTGCATGCTGGCTGCAATATTGGATTGAAGTTCATTCTCTGTCCTCCGTAGTACACGCCTGCGCAAAGCAATCTTGCCTTGTGCAGGCGTGTACTATAGAGGACAGAGAATGAACTTCAATCCAATATTGCAGCCAGCATGCAGCCAGCGGGTAAGGAAAGGGTGAATCAAACACCCAAAAACTCCGCCCATATGACCCAAAACCAGTCCCGCCAAATTCAGGTGACAGGTTCCCTTTAAGGGATAGATCTTAATAGATCTTGAAATAATAATAAGTTCCACAATTGGATGTGTTATTTTTTTTCCTGTGCGGAGATAATCTTATAAATGTGTCCCTGCTAGGTACTGTGTAATAGCTGTGTCTGACAGTACAGGGACATGGTTTGATTGTGCATGGTTTGATTTTACCACAGCTACTGGGCTGGGGAGAACACAAAAGAGAGTATACAGACATTACATGATGGGATTATAGCCAATTATTTCAGTGAGGTAAAACATTTCACTTCCTGTTTTTAAGCAATGTTTTACCTCACAGAAATAATCAGCTGTGATCCCGTGCTGTAATGTCTGTATACTCTATTATTTCCTCCCCTGCCCAGAAGATATGGTATGATCAGCCCAGGTTCCTGCATGGTCAGACAGAGCCATTACACAGTACACAGCGGGGGCACATATATAAGACTATATCAGCATATAAAATTTTTTTTAAAACACATCCAATTGTGGAACATATTATTCAAAGACCTATTAATTAAAATAAACTTTGTGGGAAAACTCCTTTAAGGGGCTCGCTGGAGTGCAATGAGCGATGTTTGCTACTCAATAAGTTAGGTGCCCCCGTTAACTGGTGTGTGCTCCTGCCATAATAATGTACTCCAGTCTTGTTATGGTGGGTTATGCCAGAATTCTGGTCAAAATACCTTAATGAATCATTACATTAGTTGCCACGATTGCTTTTCCTGACTAGTGCAAATTTGTTCTAAGTAATGCTGTAGTTAAATCTGATTAATGTAACTTCATTTCATGTTTGTGATGCAACAAATTAGCAGCAGATGTTTGATTTATGCCTAATGTAGGTTTTGCTATATAGGTGATGCAAAGTCAGATGTAAAGTGTTTAGTGGGCAAGATGGTGCGGCGGCAATGCAACAGCAGAAGTGAGGCGAAACGTGCGTAGGGTGAGTGGGCCAAGTTGGTGAGACACTGCTGTGGGTAATTCTATTCCTGTGAAGGTAATAAATTAATTTTCTCTTGATTTTGCACTTGAGTCAGTATAGCCTCGAGATGGCTACTAACAGCATACACTTAAATCCTATATTTATTTTGTTATATGCAGTTAGTAGGTTATATATAAACCAATGCTAATCTCTCTTGTGACTACTTCTGGTCAATGTGCTTGCCAGATTCTCTCGGATGTACTGGGACATTGCCTACATCTCCGAAAGAGATAACGGATAGACTCGACCCCGGGGAGGCTCTGCACCAGGCAAGAGGTCAATAAGACAGTCATAGGAGCAGTGAGGCGGAAGGGTCTCTGCAGCCCTTTTGGAGAACATGTCCGCTTCGGACCAATAGTGCTTGGGCAGAGAGGAAAGATCTGCGGGTTCCTCAGTTGCAACAACCTGAACACACTCCATCTGACATCTTACCTAACAGGATTTACTCCATCCCAAAATTCTCCCTGAGGGCCACTCTGTATGAGGAGAGTGGTAGCGTAGCCATGGTATCCCCAACAGGACATCAGTTCTCTCAGGAATAACTAGTAGGGAAATAATCTCCTGATGAGATGGAGACATGGAAAGAGTGAATGGAATGGTTTGGTGTGTAATCTGTGAGGGTAGTGTCGACCCATTTACCACTCGAACAGTCACAGGTTTGGGGAGCATCACCAGGGGTATTGCGTGTCTGTGGGCGAAAGCAGATGACATAAAATTGCTTTCCGCCCCAGAGTCCATGCAAAGCTCTACCATAAGAGTGGATGGGCTGTTATGACCTGGTGGTCAGGACAATAATGGACCTGGTGGTTAAGAGCACACGGAATGACCTGATAGTTACTGATAATAAAGGACGAGCTCTGGGACGTGGGAACTCTGCTGACCGCAATCCCTAATCCTATCAAACACACTAGAAATAGCCGTGGATTGCGCCTAACGCTCCCTATGCAACTCGGCACAGCCTAAGGAACTAGCTAGCCCTGAAGATAGAAAAATAACGCCTACCTTGCCTCAGAGAAATTCCCCAAAGGAAAAGGCAGCCCCCCACATATAATGACTGTGAGTAAAGATGAAAATACAAACACAGAGATGAAATAGATTTAGCAAAGTGAGGCCCGACTAACTGAACAGACCGAGGATAGGAAAGGTTACTTTGCGGTCAGCACAAAAACCTACAAAAAGACCACGCAGAGGGCGCAAAAAGACCCTCCGCACCGACTCACGGTGCGGAAGCGCTCCCTCTGCGTCCCAGAGCTTCCAGCAAGCAAGAGAACAATAAAAATAGCAAGCTGGACAGAAAAATAGCAAACAAAAGAAATACAAGCTGGAACTTAGCTTCTGCTGGGAAGACAGGTCACAAGAACGATCCAGGAGTGAACAAGACCAATACTGGAACATTGACAGGTGGCATGGAGCAAAGATCTAAGTGGAGTTAAATAGAGCAGCAGCTAACGAATTAACCTCGTCACCTGTGGAAGGAAACTCAGAAACACCCACCAGAGGAAGTCCATGGACAGAACCAGCCGAAGTACCATTCCTGACCACAGGAGGGAGCCCGACAACAGAATTCACAACAGTACCCCCCCCTTGAGGAGGGGTCACCGAACCCTCACCAGAGCCCCCAGGCCGACCAGGATGAGCCAAATGAAAGGCACGAACCAGATCGGCAGCATGAACATCAGAGGCAAAAACCCAGGAATTATCTTCCTGACCATAACCCTTCCACTTGACCAGGTACTGGAGTTTCCGTCTCGAAACACGAGAATCCAAAATCTTCTCCACCACTCCAACTCCCCCTCAACCAACACCGGGGCAGGAGGATCAACGGATGGAACCACAGGCACCACGTATCTCCGCAATAACGACCTATGGAACACATTATGGATGGCAAAAGAAGCAGAAAGGGTCAAACGAAATGACACAGGATTGATAACCTCAGAAATCTTATACGGACCAATGAAACGAGGCTTAAACTTAGGAGAGGAAACCTTCATAGGAACATAACGAGACAACAAACAAACCAAATCCCCAACACGAAGTCGGGGACCCACACAGCGCCGGCGGTTAGCGAAACGTTGAGCCTTCTCCTGGGACAATGTCAAATTGTCCACCACATGAGTCCAAATCTGCTGCAACCTATCCACCACAGTATCTACACCAGGACAGTCCGAAGACTCAACCTGCCCTGAAGAGAAACGAGGATGGAAACCAGAATTGCAGAAAAACGGCGAAACCAAAGTAGCCGAGCTGGCCCGATTATTAAGGGCGAACTCAGCCAACGGCAAAAAGGACACCCAATCGTCCTGATCAGCAGAAACAAAGCATCTCAGATATGTTTCCAAAGTTTGATTAGTTCGTTCGGTTTGGCCATTTGTCTGAGGATGAAAAGCCGAGGAAAAAGACAAATCAATGCCCATCCTAGCACAAAAGGATCGCCAAAACCTCGAAACAAACTGGGAACCTCTGCCAGAAACGATGTTCTCCGGGATACCATGTAAACGAACCACATGCTGGAAAAATAATGGCACCAAATCAGAGGAGGAAGGCAATTTAGACAAAGGTACCAAATGGACCATCTTAGAAAAGCGATCACCCAAATGACCGACATCTTCTGAGAGACGGGGAGATCCGAAATAAAATCCATAGAAATATGCGTCCAGGGCCTCTTCGGGACCGGCAAGGGCAAAAGCAACCCACTGGCACGAGAACAGCAGGGCTTAGCCCGAGCACAAGTCCCACAGGACTGCACAAAGGCACGCACATCCCGTGACAAAGATGGCCACCAAAAGGATCTAGCCACCAAATCTCTGGTACCAAAGATTCCAGGATGCCCAGCCAACACTGAACAATGAATCTCAGAGATAACTCTACTAGTCCATCTATCAGGGACAAACAGTTTCTCCGCTGGGCAACGGTCAGGTCTATCAGCCTGAAATTTTTGCAGCACCCGCCGCAAATCAGGGGAGATGGCAGACAAAATTACCCCCTCTTTGAGAATACCCGCCGGCTCAGGAACACCCGGAGAGTCAGGCACAAAACTCCTTGACAGAGCATCAGCCTTCACATTCTTAGAGCCCGGAAGGTACGAAACCACAAAATCAAAACGGGAGAAAAATAACGACCATCGAGCCTGTCTCGGATTCAACCGTTTGGCTGACTCAAGATAAGTCAAATTCTTGTGATCTGTCAAGACCACCACGCGATGCTTGGCTCCTTCAAGCCAATGACGCCACTCCTCGAATGCCCACTTCATGGCCAACAACTCACGATTACCAACATCATAATTACGCTCAGCAGGCGAAAACTTTCTAGGAAAGAAAGCACATGGCTTCATCACCAAGCCATCAGAACTTCTCTGCGACAAAACAGCCCCTGCTCCAATCTCAGAAGCATCAACCTCAACCTGAAATGGGAGCGAAACATCTGGCTGGCACAACACAGGGGCAGAAGAAAAACGACGCTTCAACTCCTGAAAAGCCTCTACAGCTGCAGAAGACCAATTGACCACATCAGCACCCTTCTTGGTCAAATCAGTCAATGGTTTAGCAACAGTAGAAAAATTAGCGATGAAGCGCCGATAAAAATTAGCAAAGCCCAGGAACTTTTGCAGGCTTTTCACAGATGTCAGCTGAGTCCAATCGTAAATGGCCTGGACTTTAACAGGGTCCATCTCGATAGTAGAAGGGGAAAAAATGAACTCCAAGAATGAAACCTTCTGAACTCCAAAGAGACACTTTGACCCCTTCACATACAAGGAATTCGCACGAAGGACCTGGAACACCATTCTGACCTGCTTCACAAGAGACTCCCAATCATCCGAAAAGACCAAAATATCATCCAAATACACAATCAGGAATTTATCCAGGTACTCTCGGAAGATGTCATGCATAAAGGACTGAAATACTGATGGAGCATTGGAAAGCCCGAATGGCATAACCAGGTACTCAAAATGGCCCTCGGGCATATTAAATGCTGTTTTCCACTCATCGCCTTGTTTAATATGCACAAGATTATACGCCCCTCGAAGATCTAACTTGGTGAACCAACTAGCCCCTTTAATACGAGCAAACAAATCAGACAGCAACGGCAAAGGATACTGAAATTTGACTGTAATTTTATTAAGAAGGCGGTAATCAATACAAGGTCTCAAAGAACCATCCTTCTTGGCCACAAAAAAGAACCCTGCTCCTAACGGTGATGACGACGGGCGAATATGGCCTTTCGCCAAGGATTCCTTTATATAACTCCGCATAGCGGCGTGTTCAGGCACAGATAAATTGAACAATCGGCCCTTAGGAAACTTACTACCAGGAATCAAATTAATTGCACAATCGCAATCCCTATGAGGAGGTAGGGCACTGGCTTTGGGCTCATCAAATACATCCCGATAATCCGACAAAAACTCTGGAACTTCAGAAGGAGTGGAAGACGAAATAGACAAAAATGGAACATCACCATGTACCCCCTGGCAACCCCAGCTGGACACAGACATAGATTTCCAGTCCAATACTGGATTATGAACCTGTAGCCATGGCAACCCCAAAACGACCACATCATGCAGATTATGCAACACCAGAAAGCGGATATCCTCCTGATGTGCAGGAGCCATGCACAAGGTCAATTGGGTCCAGTACTGAGGCTTATTCTTGGCCAAAGGCGTAGCATCAATTCCTCTCAATGTTATAGGATACTGCAAGGGCTCCAAGAAAAAACCACAGCGCCTAGCATACTCCAAGTCCATCAAATTCAGGGCAGCGCCTGAATCCACAAATGCCATAACAGAATAGGATGGCAAAGAGCAAATCAGAGTAACAGACAATAGAAATTTAGACTGTACCGTACCAATGGAGGCAGACCTAGCGAACCGCTTAGTGCGCTTAGGGCAATCGGAGATAGCATGAGTGGAATCACCACAGTAAAAACACAGCCCATTCCGACGTCTGTGTTCTTGCCGATCAGCTCTGGTCAAAGTCCTATCACATTGCATAGGCTCAGGCCCATGCTCAGATAGTACCGCCAAATGGTGCACAGCTTTACGCTCACGCAAGCGTTGATCGATCTGAATGGCCAAGGACATAGACTCATTCAGACCAGCAGGCATGGGAAATCCCACCCTGACATCCTTAAGGGCTTCAGAGAGACCCTTTCTGAAGATTGCCGCCAGGGCACATTCATTCCACTGAGTGAGCACAGACCACTTTCTAAACTTCTGACAATATATCTCCGCTTCATCCTGACCCTGACACAGAGCCAACAAGATTTTCTCTGCCTGATCCACTGAATTAGGTTCGTCATAAAGCAATCCAAGCGCCAGGAAAAACGCATCAACATCACGCAGTGCCGGATCTCCTGGCGCAAGGGAAAATGCCCAGTCTTGAGGGTCACCACGTAACAAAGAAATAATGATCTTTACTTGTTGAACAGGGTCACCTGAGGAGCGAGGTTTCAAGGCAAGAAACAATTTACAATTATTTTTGAAATTCAAGAACTTAGATCTATCACCAAAAAACAAATCAGGAATAGGAATTCTAGGCTCTGACATCAGATTCTGAACCACAAAATCTTGAATGTTTTGTACCCTTGTAGTGAGATTATCCATCCAAGAGGACAGACCTTGAATGTCCATGTTTACACCAGTGTCCTGAACCACCCAGAGGTAAAGGGGAAAAGACAGACAAAATACACTGCAAAGAAAAAAAATGGTCTCAGAACTTCTCTTATCCCTCTATTGAGATGCATTAGTACTTTGGGCCACCTGTACTGTTATGACCTGGTGGTCAGGACAATAATGGACCTGGTGGTTAAGAGCACACGGAATGACCTGATAGTTACTGATAATAAAGGACGAGCTCTGGGACGTGGGAACTCTGCTGACCGCAATCCCTAATCCTATCAAACACACTAGAAATAGCCGTGGATTGCGCCTAACGCTCCCTATGCAACTCGCAGGGCCGTATTTAGAGTTTATGCTGCCCTAGGCACTTTTAGTGCTGCCTCCCCCATCGGTGAGTATGACTAATTCAGACACTATTGGCAGTCACTTAGGCTACTTTCACATCAGCGATTTTTGCCATTTGCAGCAGATCCGGCAGTTTTTCCACATCTGCCGCGTAACGGATCACTTACAGCAGCACTGCGTTCAGCCTCATTCATTCCCTATGGGACTTGCGGACATGTGCGGCACTTGCGGTTTTGCCATGATCCAGCAAATGCGGTACTTGCAGCAACAGAGAAAAAACGCTAGCGCTGTTTTTTTGTCCCATAGGGAATGAATGAGGATGCCTCATTCATATGCCCATGTAGCTCTTTCAAAGACTATTCCAGCAATATTTTTACATGTCCAGTCCATTCATCTGAAATTGGTTTGCATACATATGCAAATGAGGGAGTAGATTTGTTAGTCCAGCTATACACCCGCTCAGTGCCACCTCTTCCTATCGACTTACAGCTCTTTTTCCAGAAGGAAACACAGCATAGAGGCCATCAGTGAAGCAAAAGGAGGTGGCACTCTGCGGGAAATATAGCTGGAATGATAGAGGGTTAAGATCCACCATAGTGGTTAGGCATTATTTATATATCAATTGAAATGCTGATTTGGCCCATTATACTGATTACAATGATACCTGGTGATGAAATCCATCTTGTGGTTGTTTAACTCAAAACTGAAGATAAAGATTACTGATATGCTCCTGCTCTGTGGTGGCTTCATGTGGTGCTCTGATTAGCTATTCAACTGTATGGCTTCTGACCGGTCACTGAATGTTTTATATATTAATTTAATTCTTTTATTTGGCATAAATTTATTACAATATGTATATATAAATATATATATATATATACAGTGGGGCAAAAAAGTATTTAGTCAGTCAGCAATAGTGCAAGTTCCACCATTTAAAAAGATGAGAGGCGTCTGTAATTTACATCATAGGTAGACCTCAACTATGGGAGACAAACTGAGAAAAAAAAAATCCAGAAAATCACATTGTCTGTTTTTTTAACATTTTATTTGCATATTATGGTGGAAAATAAGTATTTGGTCAGAAACAAACAATCAAGATTTCTGGCTCTCACAGACCTGTAACTTCTTCTTTAAGAGTCTCCTCTTTCCTCCACTCATTACCTGTAGTAATGGCACCTGTTTAAACTTGTTATCAGTATAAAAAGACACCTGTGCACACCCTCAAACAGTCTGACTCCAAAATCCACTATGGTGAAGACCAAAGAGCTGTCAAAGGACACCAGAAACAAAATTGTAGCCCTGCACCAGGCTGGGAAGACTGAATCTGCAATAGCCAACCAGATTGGAGTGAAGAAATCAACAGTGGGAGCAATAATTAGAAAATGGAAGACATACAAGACCACTGATAATCTCCCTCGATCTGGGGCTCCACACAAAATCCCACCCCGTGGGGTCAGAATGATCACAAGAACGGTGAGCAAAAATCCCAGAACCACGCGGGGGGACCTAGTAAATGAACTGCAGAGAGCTGGGACCAATGTAACAAGGCCTACCATAAGTAACACACTATGCCACCATGGACTCAGATCCTGCAGTGCCAGACGTGTCCCACTGCTTAAGCCAGTACATGTCCGAGCCCGTCTGAAGTTTGCTAGAGAGCATTTGGATGATCCAGAGGAGTTTTGGGAGAATGTCCTATGGTCTGATGAAACCAAACTGGAACTGTTTGGTAGAAACACAACTTGTCGTGTTTGGAGGAAAAAGAATACTGAGTTGCATCCATCAAACACCATACCTACTGTAAAGCATGGTGGTGGAAACATCATGCTTTGGGGCTGTTTCTCTGCAAAGGGGCCAGGACAACTGATCCGGGTACATGAAAGAATGAATGGGGCCATGTATCGTGAGATTTTGAGTGCAAACCTCCTTCCATCAGCAAGGGCATTGAAGATGAAACGTGGCTGGGTCTTTCAACATGACAATGATCCAAAGCACACCGCCAGGGCAACGAAGGAGTGGCTTCGTAAGAAGCATTTCAAGGTCCTGGAGTGGCCTAGCCAGTCTCCAGATCTCAACCCTATAGAAAACCTTTGGAGGGAGTTGTTGACAAGCGAAAAGCCAAAAACATCACTGCTCTAGAGGAGATCTGCATGGAGGAATGGGCCAACATACCAACAACAGTGTGTGGCAACCTTGTGAAGACTTACAGAAAATGTTTGACCTCTGTCATTGCCAACAAAGGATATATTACAAAGTATTGAGATGAAATTTTGTTTCTGACCAAATACTTATTTTCCACCATAATATGCAAATAAAATGTTAAAAAAAACAGACAATGTGATTTTCTGGATTTTTTTTCTCAGTTTGTCTCCAATAGTTGAGGTCTACCTATGATGTAAATTACAGACGCCTCTCATCTTTTTAAGTGGTGGAACTTGCACTATTGCTGACTGACTAAATACTTTTTTGCCCCACTGTATATATCAAAATGGCGATCCAATAGATGCTACTGCGCCCGCCAGCACACCATTTTGCTTCAGAGAAAAAAAAATCCTCCACCAAGATGGCTCCGCCTGCGTAGTAGCATCTATTGGATCGTTGATATCTGCTACTGCACAGGTGTCGCCATTTGTATACAGATTTTATACCAACAAATAAAAGAATTAAATTCACATTATACGCCTGCCTGCTGAAGGTGATTTATTTTAATCTTTCAATATATATAATTTCAGGATGTAAACTAGGGGGCAGGTCAGTGAGGGATCAGTGATCTGTCAGAAGCCATACTGATGAATACATAAGCAGAGCACCACATGAGGACCACCCCCACAGGCTGCCCCAGAGCACGGGAATCTCACTAACTGAAAATAAAGATTAAACAACAACCACAAGACGGATTTCATCAACCAAGCTGTCATTTTAAATCAGTATAACTGTGCAGACCAGACACTGTCTGTAGGTTACTGAGCACAATCCTGCTGACAGATTCCCTTTAACCCCTTACTGCCAGCTGATGGAATAGTACATCCCCCTTTTTGAGGTGGGCTCTGGCAGTGAGCCCACCTCAAAGCCGAGACATGTCAGCTGTTTAAACAGCTGACATGTGCCCACATTAGGTGTAAGCAGAACCACGATCCGCCCATGCCTATTAACTAGTTAAATCCCACTGTCAGACGCTGACATCAGGCATTTGACTAGAGCTTCCGTCGCATGGACAGACATATGCGCATCGCTGACCCCCGTCACATGAGTGGGGATCAATGCTCCGTTTCCATAACAACCTGAGGTCTCCTCAAGACCGCTATGGTTGTTGATGCTGGATTGCTATGAGCGCCTCCCTGTGGTCGGCGCTCATAGCAATGCTGTAGTTCTACTACATAGGAGCGATCTATGCATCACCTCTATATAGCAGAGGTGATCACACTATGCCAGCTTCTAATCTCCTATGGAGGCTACTGAAGCATGCCAAAAAAAAAAGGGTTTAAAAAAAAAAATAAAGTTTAAATCACCCCCTTTTAGCTCAAATTAAAAAAAAAAAAAATCAAACCTGCACATATTTGGTATCGCTGTGTTCAGAATCGCCCGATCTATCAATAAAACCAAAAAATGAATTAATCTGATCTCTAAACAGCGTAGCGGAAAAAAAATAAAAACGCCAGAATTACTATTTTTGGTCGCCGCAACATTACATTAAAATGCAATAACAGGCGATCAAAAGAACATATCTGCACAAAAGTGGTATCATTAAAAAACGTGAGCTCAGCGCACAAAAAATAAGCCCTCACCCAACCCAAGATCATGAAAAATGGAGCCGCTATGGAAGGCGCCATTTTTTTTTTGTTTTAGCAAACTTTGGAATTTTTTTTTCACCAAGTAGATAAAAGAGAAGCTATACATGTTTGGTGTCTATGAACTCATAATGACCTGGAGAATCATAATGGCAGGTTAGTTTTAGCATTTAGTGAACCTAGCAAAAAAGCCAAAAACAAGTGTGGGATTACACTTTTTTTTTAAATTTCACTGCTCTTGGAATTTTTTTCCTGTTTTCGAGTACACGACTTTGTAAAACCAATGATGTCGCTCAAATGTGCAACTTGTCTCGCAAAAAATAAGCCCTCACATGGCCATATTGACGGAAAAATAAAAAAGTTATGGCTCTGGGAAGAAGAGGAGTGGAAAACTAAAACTAAAAAAAGCTCGTGTCAAGAAGGGGTTAATATAATCAAACAAGTCCCATTTTATTGATAAAGGAGATTCTTAGACTTGTAGTTCCACTAACTGCTGAGCCCCGTCCACTTTTAGAGAGGGGAGATGAGGCACATCAGAGGTGGATAGCTGCACATAACTGTAAACCATCAGATGTAGCAGAGCTGAAGCGGTCATGCTGCCCTGTATGTGCTGTGTATTAGGCTAGGTTCTCATTGCGTTAATGGGACCGCGCTAACGGACAGCGTTGCACGGCGAAATTAACGCCGTGCAACGCGTCCGTTAGCGCGCCCATTAACAGCAATGGGGACGCGCATCACTAGCGCGTGCCATTTTCGGCACGCGCTAGTGATGTGCCGGTGTTTTGTGGCGCGCCGCGGGCGCTGCTTGCAGCGTCCGAGGCACGCCAGAGGTCCGTTCCCCGCTCTCGCAGATCGGAGATCAGCGAGAGCGGGGACGTTTAACGCGACCCCTTTAAAACACATTGCGTTAGCACAATCTGCTAGCGCTAGGCGCTAAACGGATTGCACTAACGCAATCTGAACCTAGCTTTAGACCAGCAGCCCCCGGGGTTATGCCAGAACATCGCAGAGGAGCATGATGGGACATTAGTACAAGACATAATTTGAGCAAAGTCGCTTGATGCCCAATAAATGTGGTATAACCCCTTTTAAGAAATCACAATACGATTTCCCCAGATAACACACGACTCCTTCAGCACTGCTACATCCATATTCACGCAGCTGCTGTCCGGTCTCCTAGTAACAATTTTTGACACCTGGAGATCAGTCATATTGTGCACTAATTGTGTGTATTTAGTAAGAACATTAGCTTCTCACTACATTTCTAATGCACAAAGCAGATTTGCACCATCCACAAGCTTCAGCTCTGCAGTGTGTGCTGGGACCTGTTCCACTCAAGCTGCACAGCTATAAGCTAGCAACCCCTGCCCCAGAGACTGGGGGCTGCATATCTCACCTGCAGCTTCTAATGCTCCAAGCACAAAGTCTGTGTCCCATTCTCAGTGCAATAAGTAAAACAAGTTGTGCAGTCCACCCTCCTTCCCCCACAGGCTGCAGCGGACTGAGGCGTCAGACCGGACACAGCACTGACCTGCTGGAGGACACTTGGCAGAGCAGGAAGCCTGGCCGCATCTGCACCGGAGCAGCTCCTGCTGGGTATTGACGATAACTTAGGAACCATATGACACAGGCAGGTCCCTGCAACATTTGGGTCTGCAGTGTATAGCACAAGTATAGCACAAGTGTATAGCCGGCGCCCGAGACCCCCTCCCCCCGCAGCAGCCGGGACTAAGGTGGGTGGGCGGGGCGACCCCGAACTTTAAAAAAAAAAAAAATTGTTTTTTAAACTTGCTCAGGTGCCGCCCCCTGCATTGTCCCCGCCCTAGGCACGTGCCCTCAAGTGCCTAGTGGCTAATACGGCCCTGGCAACTCGGCACAGCCTAAGAAACTAGCTAGCCCTGAAGATAGAAAAATAAAGCCTACCTTGCCTCAGAGAAATTCCCCAAAGGAAAAGGCAGCCCCCCACATATTATGACTGTGAGTAAAGATGAAAATACAGACACAGAGATGAAATAGATTTAGCAAAGTGAGGCCCGACTAACTGAACAGACCGAGGATAGGAACGGTTACTTTGCGGTCAGCACAAAAACCTACAAAAAGACCACGCAAAGGGCGCAAAAAGACCCTCCGCACCGACTCACGGTGCGGAGGCGCTCCCTCTGCGTCCCAGAGCTTCCAGCAAGCAAGAGAACAATAAAAATAGCAAGCTGGACAGAAAAATAGCAAACAAAAGAAATACAAGCTGGAACTTAGCTTCTGCTGGGAAGACAGGTCACAAGAACGATCCAGGAGTGAACAAGACCAATACTGGAACATTGACAGGTGGCATGGAGCAAAGATCTAAGTGGAGTTAAATAGAGCAGCAGCTAACGAATTAACCTCGTCACCTGTGGAAGGAAACTCAGAAACACCCACCAGAGGAAGTCCATGGACAGAACCAGCCGAAGTACCATTCCTGACCACAGGAGGGAGCCCGACAACAGAATTCACAACAATGGGCCTATGGTAATTGTCCTCTTGAAGGACAATTTGGAGGAAAACATCACCGTGTCAAGTGTACCTTCTCCGACTACCACTAGACGCTGACGTTTTCCCGACCACTGAGAACACCTGGAGGCAAGGTGTCCTGACTGCTGGCAAACATGACAGACCTTAAGTGCACAAGCGTTCCGGGACTTAGATCCCGCTTGGGACACCTCCATGGCCTCATGTGACTCGGACGCCTAGACCGGAGATCCAGAGGTTTGGCGAAGGTGGGAGCCAGCAGAAACCTCTGCCTACACTGGACTCACTTCAACCTTCGCTCGTTAAAACGAAGGTCGATGTGAGTTGATAATGCTATGAGCTCCTCCAATGTGGCGGGAATCTCCCTAGTGGCCAAAGCGTCCTTCACAACATCAGCCAGCCCCCTCCAAAATACGTTGATGAGGACTTTATCTGGCCACTCCAGCTCGGATGCTAAAGTCCGGAAGTGGACGGCAAAATGGCTGACCATGGACGAACCCTGAGTCAATGCCAGCAGTTGGGGCGCCATATCATGGGTGACTCGAGGTCCTAAAAAGACCTGTTTCAGGGTGTTCCAAAAATGAGGAACACTGCACCACATGATCATCGCGCTCCCACAGTGGCGTAGCCCACTCCAACAGAAGAGAAATAATGAATCCCACCTTTGCCCGCTCTGTGGGAAAACATGCAGCCAGGAGCTCGAGGTGTATACCGCACTGGCTCACGAAACCCCTACATGATTTTCTGTCACCAGAGTATTTATCTGGCAGCGGGAGGAAAGATAAGGTCGGAACAGGGGAGTCAGTGATTAAAGTTGCTGCAGCCACACTAGCAGCCTGAACAGCTATTGCGGTAACATCCTTAGCTGAGGTTGAACGCTCAAGAGCTGCCAACCTGCCCTCCAGCTGCTAAATGTACCCCTGCAATCGCTGTTTGTCCGCCATTGCTTAGCCAGACCCTGGTGCTAGTATACTTTTAGGGCTAGAGGAACGCACCAAGTATAGATAGATAGATAGAAGGTGCGTTCGCAGCCCGGGGTCCACTTTGCAAAGATATCTGCTGCAAAGTAACAGTGGATAAACTCTGAGCTCACACGTGGGCTAAGTTTCACCCCGTTTGAACTGGAAGCGATTTCGGTTGCCTCACAAAGTCGTGCTGTACACAAATCTATTAATAATAAGATAAGATAATAATACCAAAGAATTTGTGATTGCAATCATTTTCAGGAAGAAACTGAGTATTATCTGACAGAATTGCAGGGGTGTCAATACTTTTGGCCACAACTGTATTATCTAGCTTGGCAATGCCATACTTACATATGGGCACTCTGACAGTGTGGGTTCTACCTCAGCTCCACTCTTTTTCTGAAAACTTGAGCGTGCTAATGTAATGTGGTGCCAGGCGGTAGCTGTGGGCAAGGTACTCATCTGTCATACCCCAGCTTTCTACATGAAAACGGGGGTGCTGGTTAGGTGTGTAAACTTGCACTGTGATGGTGCCAAGCCCATGAAGGCCGCATTTAATTGATATTGTTGGCTTACCAGGACCAGATGTTTCACAGATCAATGAGGGAGACTACTATTCAAAAATAAACTTTTTACTGCACGTGAACTTAGTAGGGAATATATACAAGAGAAAGCGGGTACACTGTCTTATGTACGCTTTGTTTTCAACTCAAAGTATTTCCCATACAGTTTCCTTCCATTATTTCTCTTCTGCTCTCTGTCTCCACTGTTTCTTACTACTTCACCACAATCCAACTTTAACTTTTACAGTTCTGCTTAACAAGATTCCTTTGCTCGCCCCACAGTTCAGAGGGTTCTTTCCCTTTAGGGTGCCATATGGCCAAACTTAGCTTCAAGCTCTCTGATGCTCTGGAACACCTGCCTGGGAAAATTCATCCCCTTTTCTTCAGTCTCCTCTCACTTAGGGTCACCCTAGTATGCGTAACTTCTCACCTTGGATCTTTAGGTCCACTTGCTATGCACTCCAGGCCTTATCTGACTTTGAGCCTAACAGGAAATTGTCACTTTCCCTGCAACTCAGCCTCTCCTACTCCGGGCTAGTCCCAGACGTTAACTCTTGCTGTCCCTGTCAACTACCTGTTGCTTGGAAGAATACAGCTTCATCAATAACAATGTAAACATTAAACAGGCAAATATTCTTATGCACTACATCACTACAACAAAAATATTAACTTCACTAATGCATAGCACAATTCAAGAATGTAAAAGTAGGGAATACATAGGCACTAGGGTTGAGCGACCTTTACTTTTATAGGATCGGGTCGGGTTTCACGAAACCCAACTTTTTCAAAAGTCGGGTCGAGTGAAATCGGCCGATCCTCTAAAAAAGTCGGGGTCGGGGTCGGCCGAAACTCGAAACCCAATGCATTGCATTGGGTTTCCAATGGTTCCCAGGGTCTGAAGGAGCGGAAACTCTCCTACAGGCCTTGGGATCCATATTTAAGTGTAAAATAAAGAATTAAAATAAAAAATATCGCCATACTTACCCTCTGACGCGCCCTGGTACTAACCGGGAACCTTCCTTCCTTAGAATCAGCCTTCCAGGACCTTGCGGTGACGTCGCGGTGACGTCGCGGCTTGTGATTGGTCGCGCGAGCGGTCACATGGGTGGCCGCGCGACCAATCACAAGCCGCGACGTCACCGCGACGTCACCGCAAGGTCCTGGAAGGCTGATTCTAAGGAAGGAAGGTTCCCGGTTAGTACCAGGGCGCGTCAGAGGGTAAGTATGGCGATATTTTTTATTTTAATTCTTTATTTTACAGTTAAATCTAAATTCCGGTACCAATTTCCGATATCTTAAACATATCGGGAATCGGTATCGGAATTCCGATTCCAGATTCAGAAGATCGCCGACTTCATGGCTGACCCCACACAGGGGTCGGGTCGGGTTTCATGAAACCCGACTTTGCCAAAAGTCGGCGACTTCTGAATATTGCCGACCCGTTTTGCTCAACCCTAATAGGCACCAGTGTTATAACTTCTGTTAGTTGCCAGAAACAACTGATTAGCAAACGTATTATACGGAATGGACCTGTAGATGCGCCATCTGAGCTGTCATCCACCAGTCTCCACGCATATCTCCCATCGCACACTGTTACTACTATTACGGATGTCCATATGAGTAGAACTAGAGTACTTTTTAACCAAAAAGGAAATGGTGAGTGCTACCTTTCTACTTTTCATACAACGGCACATAGCACAATTCACATTACATATTTTAGCCTACATTACATCATATAAAATATTGCAACAATAAACTTGTTGCTACAAGGAGTAACATGTGGATCATGTCCATCCCCTTTTGCTAACATGCTGGGGTGCTGCGTCACTCATGTGAACTTGTGATGTATCGGTTATAAAAAGATGCTGCTGTCCCACATTTTGATAAAACATAAAAAGTGTGCAAAGAAGGTGTGGAATTGACCTTATGCATATTCTGACACTGACACAATGTTATTGTGCCAGTGTATAATACAGCATTGTCTAGTTGCATGATGACCTGACACTAAAGGTACCGTCACACTAGACGATATCGCTAGCGATCCGTGACGTTGCAGCGTCCTCGCTAGCGATATCGTCCAGTGTGACAGGCAGCAGCGATCAGGCCCCTGCTGTGCTGTCTCTGGTCGGGGAAGAAAGTCCAGAACTTTATTTCGTCGCTGGACTCCCCGCAGACATCGCTGAATCGGCGTGTGTGACACCGATTCAGCGATGTCTTCACTGGTAACCAGGGTAAACATCGGGTAGCTAAGCGCAGGGCCGCGCTTAGTAACCCGATGTTTACCCTGGTTACCATCCTAAAAGTAAAAAAAACAAACGCTACATACTTACCTACAGCTGTCTGTCCTCCAGCGCTGTGCTCTGCACTCCTCCTGTACTGTCTGTGAGCGTCGGTCAGCCGGAAAGCAGAGCGGTGACACAGACAGTACAGGAGGAGAGCAGAGCACAGCGCTGGAGGACAGACAGCGGTAGGTAAGTATGTAGTGTTTGTTTTTTTTACTTTTAGGATGGTAACCAGGGTAAACATCGGGTTACTAAGCGCGGCCCTGCGCTTAGTTACCCGATGTTTACCCTGGTTACCGGCATCGTTGGTCGCTGGAGAGTGGTCTGTGTGACAGCTCTCCAGCGACCAAACAGTGACGCTGCAGCGATCCGGATCGTTGTCGGTATCGCTGCAGCGTCGCTAAGTGTGACGGTACCTTAAGTTAGCTGAGAGGTGCGACTTTTGACCATAGTGGGACTAGATGTGAAGAGCTGTGACAAATGCTATGGATTTAAATATAGAGAGCTAGATGGACCCTACTTCTACCCACTTTCTTGAGGTTTACTGATAATGCATAAAGAACCAAGCACTACTTGCTTCACTATTTAAATATTCCTATAGACTTCAATCAAAAATGCTATCTAGAAAAACAGCAAGGAATTAGCCACTAGGAATCATCAGTGACAAATGGGACCTGCGCTATATGCATTTATAGCCTATCCTGTGGAATGGGCAAACCCCTTTAAAGTGGAGATTAAAGATGCCATGTGTGCCTTTTTAACCTCTACAGACTGTAGGAACAGAACATTTCCATAAATACCAGTATTAGTCACGTACTTACCAGTCATCATAATTTTTTGCACATGAGCTAGCCCCCATTGACATTATATCATATGTAGTGCATGCCTAAGAATGAAGCTCATACAAAAAAAAATGATACTGTCATGAAAATAACAGATGGGTATTTTATTTTGTTTAGCAGCAAATGGATGTGTGAGCTGTGTCCTGACAGGACTGCATAGCAGATTTCCCAGGGGAGTAACAAACAAAAACAAGTGTGGATGAGGTGATAGAAGAACAAATTGGACTCACTGCAAGATATATTTTGTCAATATGAAGGACACCAGAGGGCATTTCAGTTTAGATTTAGCACAATGCATATTGGAGGCACTATTATGTGGAGGTCAGCGATTGTAACCTCGCTAGCAACCTTTTTTCTCAGTGTTGTGCTGTCGTAATTTAGTTATCACCCACTCTGTTTCTTACTGTAAAATAATCCGTTATAGTCTGAGCAATGCTGTTAATTATAAAGCACTTTATGTTATAGAATGAATACAGTTACAAGACTGTGCCCATGATAAGCAATGCTGTCAGTAACGATCCTACAGGATAAGGGCAAAAAAATGGAAATATATTACATGTCTATACAAAGTCCACACGTCATAATTAGATGTAACATGTGAAGATATCAATGGAACAATGTGTAGGGTATGGGACTGTGTGACATGCACTTCGGGGTATATGGGCACCTCTTGAGGGAGGTACTGTGTTTCCCCGAAAATAATTCCTACCCTGAAATTAAGCCCTAGGATAACTTTACAGGAATTTTTGAGTATGCTTGAAATATAAGCCCAACTCCAAAAATAAGCCCTAGTTACTGTCATGACCTGCGTTACAGGTTACCAAAAAAGAACCACTTGAAAAGTAATATATAAAAATCTAAATAAATAACTAAATTCAAAAACAATTATGTTCAAAATTTAAATAATTTTATTAAGGACACCAATCCAATCTAACACAAACACATGATAAAAAACATATACGACATACTAAAAACCAGAGGAAGCAGAGCACCACCCGTAATCTGAATAATTAATCAAAATAGTGTATGGTACTATACAGATTCAGCTGCCATAAATAGGGAAACATATATTTCATTTAGTAAATTTCATAAATATTTAATAAATAAATAAAGTGCTTGTAGGTATATAAATACATCCTAGATAGTATTGTGTAACGTGCATAAATAACAAGGTATATATAACCTCCAGGTATATTCATAAAGTGCACATGATTAAATCAAATATAGTAATCCCTAATAGGAAAGTGACCGGCACATGATGAAAAAAGCCTCCATATACTAACCAGGATTCATTTCCCACGTGGTGCTACTGCTACGCGTTTCACACGTTGCTTCGTCGTTATGTAGTAGGACCTGCGACTTTTCAGTCATGTGATTGTGAAATCCACAGTGATTGGTTTCTTAGTACTATGAATACTGGCAATGTTCATATGCTGTTGAACATGATTAAGATCGAAACGCATTGTCTATCCTTATGACTACATCCACCTTTGAGCAACGATTTTAATCACGCTATATTTATATGCACTAATAAAGAATTTCAAGATTTTATGGAGCTGGAGTACACACCTTTTTCTTCATCTTCCATTGTTGTACGTCTTGGTCGGGACGAGATCTTGGTGCTCCTTCGGTCTGTCAGTGAGCTGGCTTTGGGTTTTAGCCTTATTTTTCTATATTTGTATGCTGACTTAAGGCCCCGTCACACATAGCGACGCTTAAGCGATCCCGACAACGATACGACCTGTCAGGGATCGTTGCTGCGTCGCTATGTGGTCGCTGGTGAGATGTCAAACAGTGAGATCTCCCCAACGACACAGCAGTGATGCGGCGACCTGTAGCGACCTGTACAACGATGCTATTTCATGACGATTCAATGGGACGTCCTGTCAACGAGGTCGTTGGTAAGGTGTCAAACACAGCGATGTGTGCTACCCAGCGGGACCTCAACGATCAAAAAACGGTCCAGGCCATTCGGACACGACCAGCGATCTCACAGCAGGGGCCTGGTCGCTGCTACGTGTCACACATAGCGAGATCGCTACTGAGGTCGCTGTTGTGTCACAAAACTTGTGACTCAGCAGCGATCTCGCTAGCGATCTCGCTATGTGTGACGGGGGCTTTGAGGTACCGTCACACTAGACAATATCGCTAGCGATCCGTGACGTTGCAGCGTCCTGGCTAGCGATATCGTCCAGTGTGACACGCAGCAGCGATCAGGCCCCTGGTGTGATGTCGCTGGTCGGGGAAGAAAGGCCAGAACTTTATTTCGTCGCTGGCTCTCCCGCTGACATCGCTGAATCGGTGTGTGTGACACCGATTCAGCGATGTCTTCACTGGTAACCAGGGTAAACATCGGGTTACTAAGCGCAGGGCCGCGCTTAGTAACCCGATGTTTACCCTGGTTACCATCGTTAAAGTAAAAAAACCAAACGCTTCATACTTACCTACCGCTGTCTGTCCTCGGCGCTCTGCTTCTCTGCTCTGGCTGTGAGCGCCGGGCAGCCGGAAAGCAGAGCGGTGACGTCACCGCTCTGCTTTCCGGCCGCTGTGCTCACAGCCAGACCAGAGAAGCAGGGCGCCGAGGACAGACAGCGGTAGGTAAGTATGAAGCATTTGTTTTTTTACTTTAACGATGGTAACCAGGGTAAACATCGGGTTACTAAGCGCGGCCCTGCGCTTAGTAACCCGATGTTTACCCTGGTTACCGGCATCGTTGGTCGCTGGAGAGCTGTCTGTGTGACAGCTCTCCAGCGACCAAACAGCGACGCTGCAGCGATCCGGATCGTTGTCGGTATCGCTGCAGCGTCGCTTAATGTGAAGGTACCTTTATGCTGTTGTCTCCTGACCCACTTTATCCTGCAATCTAATTATATTGTTTGTGGATGCAGTGTGAGGTTTCAGGTTTGTTTGTTTTTTCTCTCTGTGGTCTAAACCATTCTGCAATCTGGAAATAGGATTGAGAAAGCAGCACAAGTGTTTGGCAACACTAATTCCAATGCTATTTTGTGTGACGTGACTCTGTTTTAAAGGCATAAGAATTCAAAGTTTGAAAATTGCGACATTTTCAAAATTTTCTCCAACTTTCTGGGAGTTTTTCACAAATAAATGCAAGTTATATTGAATAAATTTTGCCATTATCATGAAGAAAAATATGTCATGAAAAAATATTCTCATAATTTGTGGGATCTGTTGAAGCTTTCCAGAGTTATTACCTCATAAAGTGGCAGTGGTCAGTATTGTAAACATTGGACTAGTCATTAATGTGCAAACCACCTTGGGGTGTAACGGGGTTAAATAGGCATTTTCTTCCTACCAGGCAGCTAGAAAAGAACACCAAGACTGCCCACCACTGAGCAGAACATAACAAGGCTCCTGGAGTAGCTGACAGCACTTATTTTTCACTGACCCATAGATCCGTATTGACACTTTTCATCAGTGATACCGGAAAAAATGGCCAAGTGTCTGTGTGTTTCATAAATGTGATCTGTGAGTTTAGCATGGACACATGATCTGTGGAAAAACACAGATAAGTGAACAGCCAATAGATTATAATGGGTTAGAAAAAGCAATAGAGCTGGATAGAACATGTATGTGCAACATGAAAATTTGAATGGGTCTAAATGTGATATACACCTGTAGTGACATGGGGATAGTGTCACCGGGGGTTTAGGCCAGGGGCGCCAGCCGGGAATGCAAGCCGATACACACGAAGCAAGAAGACCAAGGTGTGTAGAGCGCACAGCACCTGAGATAGGCCGATCACATGATAACAGGGGTGGAGCTAAGCCAGTCACATGACCACAGGGGCGGAGCTATCCCATGAGTGGACGGAGAGCCAACCGTGATGCGGAGAAAGGTGTGCAAACTGAATAACAAAGTCAAAGCAAAGGCAAGGGTCAAAAGCCAGACAAGTACGAGGTAACCAAGAGCAAGACAGATGAGTAAACAGGGATGAGCCAAGGGGGTCAGAATACCAGGAGGGATAAAGCAGTACCGAGCAGGAAGACAGAGACAGTAGTAAAGGGACAAACCGGGTCATACATAGTGAAACTCACACACGCAGAGGAACAGCGATGACAGAAGAGTAACCTGGGTCAGCAATCTCTAGCCGAGTAAGCAGAAGTATTACCGACACTGGACCCAGGAACTTCCAGGATTAAATAGCAGCCCCAGAACTAAAGAGAGATGGACAAACTTAACCCTGACCTGACCAGGAAGCAGCAGGACTGCCCCTTCCTGAGTCATGACAGTACCCCCCTCTCAACGGGGGGCCACCAGACCCCCTTGTTTCTCAAGAAATCAGGCATGAAAAGACTGCACCAGACGATCAGAATGAACCAATCAGGCAGGAACCCAAGATCGGTCTTTCGGACCATACCCTTTCCAATGCACAAGGTATTGAAGGGAACGATGGACCACCCAAAAATCCACGATGTGCTCCACCTCATACTCCTCCTGACATCTACCAAAATGGGTGGCGAAGGACTCAAAGATCCTTTCTCAACAGCCACCAATGGTTTCAACAAGGACTTATGGAACACATTGGGGATCTTAAAAGATGATGGAAAACGCAACCAAAACGCCACCGGGTTAACCACTTCTGTGATTTCATAAGGGCCGATAAACTTAGGCCCCAATTTCACTGCAGGAACTTTAAGCTTAATTTTCCTGGTAGACAGTCAAACTTTATCGTAGGTCCCACAGCCTGTCTCCTGTCTTCAAAACCTTAAACTTCCTCTGAACCTCCCCAATATTTCTCTGGACCTCCAGCCACAAGTCCCCCAACCGCTGTACAACTACATCAGCCCCAGGCCAACCAGAGTTCAAACGAGAGAACTCCCCGAAATGTGGATTGAACCCGTAATTAAAGAAGAATGGAGAAATGGCTGTGGAGTGACTAACACAGTTATTGAACGCAAACTCCGCTAATGGCAACGCATCACACCAATCATCTTGTCTGGAAGTGGATAGGCAGTGCAAAATTTGTTCCAACGACTGATTGGTCCACTCAGTTTGACCATTGGTCTCTGGATGGTATGCGGAAGAAAAGGATAACTCAACAATCAGCCTTTTGCATTACGTCCTCCAAAACCTGCACACAAACTGCACTCCATGATCAGACACCACATTCAAAGGCACTCCATGCAAACAAACCACATGCTGTATAAGCAACCTGGACAAGGTTTCCACAGAAGGCAAAGCCACCAAGGGTACAAAGTGTGTTTGCTTAGAAAACCTGTACACCATCACCAAAATGACAGTACAACCCTTGGAAGGGGGAGATTGGTGATAAAGCCCATGGACAAATGTGTCCTTGGTCTACCAGGAACTGGCAAAGGCACCAGTTCCCTGGCCGGTCAGTTATGAGACCTCTTAGAGCGTGCGCTCACATCACAAGCAAAGACAAACTTTTTAACATCGGACGTAAGTGAAGGCCACCAAAAAACCCTCACGGTGGCCCCGAGAGTAGCTGAAATGCCACGATGATGACTTAGAGCTGAATCATGAAACTGCTGCAGCACCCTGAGGCGAAACTGAATCGGAACAAACAGTTTATCAAACGGTTTGGAAGAGGGAGCTTGAGACTGAGCTTCTCAAATTTCCCGATCAAACTCTGACGACACACAGCCACCACCACCCCAGGTTGAAGAATGCAGGATAGAGGTTCAGGAGGAGAAACCGGATCCAGACTCTGGGACAAGGCATCAGCCTTTAGATTCTTGGATACTGGACAAAAAGTGATCGAAAACTGAAATCAGGAAAAAAAAAACATTGACCATCGGGTCTGCCTAGGGGTCAACCTTTTAGCAGACTCAATGTATGCCAAATTCTTGTGATCAGTAATCATAGTAGTGGGATTAGCCGCCCCCTCCAAACATGCCTCCACTCCTTAAAAGCCAACTTAACCGCCAGCAGTTCTCGATTGCCCACATCATAATTTCTTTCTGCAGAGGAGAACTTTTTCGAGAAGAAAGTGCAAGGTCTCCGATTGGTAAATGTGGTGGGCCCTTGGGACCACAACGCCCCCTGCCCCCACCTCCAAGGCGTCAACCTCCACCACAAATAGTTCAGATGGATCTGATGGGACCAGAACCGGGGCAGTCATAAAACATTTTTTTTTAAAACAGAAATGCTGCAACCGCTGCAGCTGACCAATTCTTAACATCAGCCCCCTTCTGCGTCAAATCTGTGAGGGGTTTGACTATTTGAGAGAACCCCTTAATAAGCCTTCGATAATAATTAGCGAATCATAAGAATCGCTGAAGACCTTTCAGATCATGGAGCTACATCCAATCAATAATGGCTTGAACCTTCTTGGAATCTATAAGGAAACCATCACCAGAGACAATGAGCCACAAAAAGGACAATTCCTGAGCAAAAAACGAGCACTTCTCTAACTTAGGGAAGAGCTGGATTTCTCTGAGTCTCTGGAGAACTGAGCAAAGATGACCAATATGGGCTTGCTTATCAGATGAATAAATTAAAACATTATCTAAATATATCACCACAAACCACCCAGTAAAATCAGAGAACACATAATTGATGAAGTTTTGGAAGACCGCAGGAGCATTGGTCAAACCAAATGGCATAACAAGATTTTCAAACAACTCTTCAGAGGTAAGAAACACAGTCTTCCAATCATCCCCGTAGGAAGGAAACAATAAGGTGCGTTCGCAGCCTGGAGTCCGCCGTGCAGAGATACCTGCTGCAAAGTAATTGGCGGCACTATAAGTGAACTCTGTTAACTTCACAGAATTGCAAAGATATGAAAACGCTGTGCACTGTTAACCTCACAGAGGATCACAGCTACCTAACTGAGCAAAGCAAAGAGTGGTCATGCAGACAGCATAGCACACAAACAACTCCTCACCGGAGATGCCGGTATTCTAGGGGCTTATTTCAAATGGGCCCTGAATCCAAGCATTCAAAACTCCTCATCGGAGGTGCCGGTATTCTAGAGGCTTATTTCAGCCAACCCTGACCACATGCAGACATGACCACCAAGTAGCAAAGCCCATAACATATATTGATATTAGCCTTAAATAGCTGCAGCAGACAAGGACCTCCCTAGTGGTCCAATTGGAGCTGCTACAGGACCTGAGCGTGTGACCCCTGACTTCCAATGAGAGGTCCTCCCATGGGCATGCTCAGTGTGTGCAAAGCAGGACTTAGTCACAGAAAAGCCTGCTCGCCGCTGATCAGTGCTGGCTACAAAAGCAGAGCCTGGAAAGGCAGCAGTAACCCTTTGCACAGTATCAGGCTGAGCGAGACGCTGGGACCGAAGTCTCGGCTGAGCAGGCTCACTGCGGCTGATGCAAAATGGGAGACTGCAGCAGACATGGATCAAAATTCTCCCTGTGCAGCGGTGGGAACTCAACCCCTAACATTACCCCCCCTCCTAGAGTCCCCTCCTTGGGCCTCGCTACGCTCAAAGGCTGCAATGAGAAGCGGAGCCTGAATGTGCTCCACAAGTTCCCATGTTCTGTTCTCTGGGCTGTGACCCTTCCAGTACACCAGATAATATTTCTTGCCATGTACCACCTTGCACCCCATGATAGAGTTCACCTCAAACTCATCCGTGGACGAACCCGATGTCCCGGCAGATGACTCGGAAAACCGGGACAAATAGACGGGCTTTAAGAGGGAAACGTGAAAGGTGTCGGTGATATGAAGGCGCGCAGGAATAGCCAAATGGTAGACCACAGGGTTTATCTGTTCCAGAACCTTGAAAGGGCCTATTTAGTGAGGCGCAAACTTAGTGGACCCAACTCGCAGCCTGATGTTATCGGCAGAAAGCCACACTAAGTTGCCAGGAGCAAAGGTCAGAAAGGGGTGCCGATGTGCATCAGCAGAAACCCTCATTCTCTCCTTAGAGGCCCGGATAGCATCCTGTGTGCGGTCCCAAATGTCATGTACCTCCACCGCCTAGTCTGCCACCCTAGAATCGGTGGATGACACGGGCATGGGCACAGAGACATGTGGATGCTGGCCGTAATTAAGGAAAAAAGGAGTCTGAACGGTAGAGTCGGCTACAGCTTTGTTCAAGGCAAATTCCGCCCAAGATAGCAAAGATGCCCAGTCATCCTGCCTGGCGGAGACAAAATGTCGCAAGTATGTGACCAGAGTCTGGTTGGCCCTCTCTACCAACCCATTTGCCTCAGGATGATAAGCAGAAGAGAGATTCAGCTCAATGTTGAGTAAAAGACTGATCTCTCTCCAGAAATGGGACGCAAACTGTGGACGCCGGTCACTGACAATTTTGTCAGGCATGCCATGTAGACGGAAAACATGTTTGACGAACAACGCCGCTAAAGCCCATGCAGAAGTTAACCGTGGAAGCGGAACCAAGTGCACCATTTTAGAAAAATGGTCAGTGACTACCCAGATAACTGTACAGCTACGAGACTTGGGTAAGCCTACCACGAAGTCCATCCCGACCATCTCCCAGGGCCTTTCTGTCACCGGCAGGGGCAAAGTAGCCCAGCAGGCCGTTGCCAAGGAGACCGATTCTTGGCACAGAAGACACACGCCATAATATAGTCCCCGACATCATGGGCCATATGCGGCCACAAGTACGTCCTCGGCAAGAGCTCAGATGTCCTCTTGGTCCCAAAATGTCCACCCACCCTGGACGAGTGAGCCCAAGAGAGAACCTCCGGTCGCAAATTAGATGGAACGAAAGTCTTGCCTGAGGGCACAGACTCTAGCGAAACCGGAGCCACAGTTCTCAGGCTCTCTGAAGGGACAATAAGCTGAGGCTCCTCCTCCTCTGATGACACTACAGAGCGAGAGAGAGCATCGGCACGAATGTTCTTCTCCCCGGAAAGAAAATGGAGGGTGAAATGGAACTAGAAGAAGAACAGGGACCATCTAGCCTGGCGAGAATTTAGCCGCTGGGCTGTCTGTAAATACCCTAAGTTCTTGTGGTCTGTGAACACCTGGAAGGGAAAATGAGCTCCCTCCAGGAGGTGTCTCCTCTCCGAGAAAGCCAACTTCATGGCTAGCAACTCCCTGTCCCCGATGGAATAATTCCTCTCCGCTGGTGAAAAGGTCTTGGAGAAGACGAAGCAAGGATGCTTCCGACCCTGAGCATCCTTTTGGAAGAGAACTGCTCCAGCACCAACGGATGAGGCATCCACCTTCATAATAAATGGCTTATCAACCTCGGGGCGATGAAGGATGGAGCCCTAGGGAAGTGTGACTTAAACGAGAGAAAGGCCTTGGAGACCTCCTCTGACCACAACTTGGGATTTGCTCCCTTCTTGGTGAGGGCAACCAAGGGAGCTACCAAAGTTGAGAAGTTGAGAACTGGGGATAGTAATTAATGAACCCCATAAAGAGCTGCACCGCTTTGAGATAATGGGGTTCCTGCCAGTCCATCACAGGCTGTAGCTTTGCAGGATCCATAGCCAATCCCTGGGCAGAGATGACGTAGCCAAATAAAGGTAAGGACTCCAGCTCAAACACACACTTCTCCAACTTGGCATAGAGGGAGTTAGCCCGTAGGAGGTCGAAGACCTTGCAAACGTCTCTTCGGTGGGAGTCAATATCTGGAGAGTAGATAAGAATATCATCCAGATAAACTACGACCAAGGTGGAGAGCATATCCCGGAAGATGTAATTTACAAAGTCTTGGAAAACGGCTGGAGCGTTACAGAGCTCGAAGGGCATCACCAGATATTCATAGTGCCCATCCCTGGTGTTAAAAACCGTCTTCCTTTCATCCCCTCACGGATGCAAATCAGGTTGTAAGCACCCCACAGATCTAATTTAGTAAATACCCTTGCTCCCCATAGCCTATCAAAAAGCTCAGATATCAGGGGTAGTGGGTACTTATTCTTAAGGGTGATGGCGTTAAGACCCATGTAGTCTATGAATGGCCGCAGTTCTCAACTCTTCATCTGTACGAAGAAGAACCCAGCCCCTGCAGATGACACTGACTTCCTAATGAAACCTCTTGCCAGATTCTCTTGGATATACTGGGACATTGCCTCCATCTCCGGAAGAGATAATGGATAGACTCGACCCAGGGGAGGCTCTGCACCAGGCAAGAGGTCAATAGGACAGTCATAGGGGCGGTGAGGCGGAAGGGTATCCGCAGCCCTTTTGGAAAACACGTCCGCATAGGACCAATAGTGCTTGGGAAGAGAGGAAAGATCTGCGGGTTCCTCAGTTGTAGCAACCTGAATGCACTCCCTCTGACATCTACCCTCACAGGATTTACTCCATCCCAGAATTCTCCCTGAGGACCATTCAATATGAGGAGAATGGTAGCGTAACCATGGTATCCCCAACAGGACCTCATCCATTCCCTCGGGAATGACAAGTAGGGAAATAATCTTCTGATGAGATGGAGACATGGAGAGAGTGAATAGAATGCTTTGGGGTGTAATCTGTGAAGGTATTGTCGACCCATTTACCACTCGAACGGTCACTGGTTTGGCGAGCATCACCAGGGGTATTGCGTGTCACTGTGCAAAAGCAGATAACATAAAGTTGCCTTCCGCCCCGAAGTCCACGCAAAGCTCTACCATAGGAGTGGTTGGGCCTATGGTAATTGTCCCTTTGAATGACAATTTAGAGGAAAATGTCTCCTTTTCTAGTATATCTCCTTCAACTACCACTAGATGCCGACGTTCCCCCGACCGCTGAGAACACCTGAAGGCAAAATGTCCTGATTGCCAGGAAATATGACAGACCTTAAGTGCACAAGCGGACCGGGACTTTGATCCCGCTTGTGACACCTCTATGGCCTCATGTGACTCTGGGGCTTGGACCGGAGATTCCAGAGGTTTGATGAAAGTGAGAGCCAACCGAAACCTCTGCCTACACTGGGCTTGCTCCAACATTAGCTAGTGAAAACGAAGGTCGATGCGAGTTGATATAGCTATGAGCTCCTCCAGTGTGGCGGGAATCTCCCTAGTGGCCAAAGCATCCTTCACATGGTCAGCCAGCCCCCTCCAAAATACCAGGATGAGAGCTTTATCCGGCCACTACAGCTCAGAGGCTAGAGTCCGGAAATGGATGGCAAAATGGCTGACCATGGATGACCCCTGAGTCAATGCAAGCAGTTGGAGTGCCGTATCATGGGTGACTCGAAGTCCTAAAAAGACCTGCTTCAAAGTGCTCAAGAACCGAGAAGCACTCTGCACCATATGATCATCGCGCTCCCACAGCGACGTAGCCCACTCCAACGCCCTGTCCAACAGATGAGAGATTATAAATCCCACCCTTGCCCGCTCTGTAGGAAAACGTGCAGCCAGAAGCTCGAAGTGTATACCGCACTGGCTCATGAAACCCCTACAGGTTTTACTGTCACCAGAAAATTTCTCTGGCAGCGGGAGATGGGATAAAGTCAGAACAGAGTGGACAAAGTTGCTGTAGCCGTCCTAGCAGCCTGAACAGCTATTGCGGCTACATCCACAGCTGAGGTTGCATGCTCGAGAGTCGCCAACCTGCCCTCCAGCTGCTGTATGTACCCCTGCAATCGCTGTTTGTCCGCCATTACTTAGCCAGACCCTGGCGCTAGTATACTGTTAGAGCTAGCGGTACGCACCGAGTATAGGAAGGAAACAACAAGGTGCGTTCGTAGCCCAGGATCCACCTTGCAGAGATATCTGCTGCAAAGTAATTGGCGGCAATATATGGAGGTACTGTTAGGGCCAGAAATATTTGGACAGTGACACAAGTTTTGTTATTTTAGCTGTTTACAAAAACATGTTCAGAAATACAATTATATATATAATATGGGCTGAAAGTGCACACTCCCAGCTGCAATATGATAGTTTCCACATCCAAATCGGAGAAAGGGTTTAGGAATCATAGCTCTGTAATGCATAGCGTCCTCTTTTTCAAGGGACCAAAAGTAATTGGGCAATGGACTCTAAGGGCTGCAATTAACTCTGAAGGCGTCTCCCTCGTTAACCTGTAATCAATGAAGTAGTTAAAAGGTCAGGGGTGGATTCCAGGTGTGTGGTTTTGCATTTGGAAGCTGTTGCTGTGAGCAGACAACATGCGGTCAAAGGAACTCTCAATTGAGGTGAAGCAGAACATCCTGAGGCTGAAAAAAAAGGAAAAAATCCATCAGAGAGATAGCAGACATGCTTGGAGTAGCAAAATCAACAGTTGGGTACGTTCTGAGAAAAAAGGAATTGACTGGTGAGCTTGGAAACTCAAAAAGGCCTGGGCGTCCACGGATGACAACAGTGGTGGATGATCGCCGCATACTTAATTTGGTGAAGAAGAACCCGTTCACAACATCAACTAAAGTCCAGAACACTCTCAGTGAAGTAGGTGTATCTGTCTCTAAGTCAACAGTAAAGAGAAGACTCCATGACAGTAAATACAAAGGGTTCACATCTAGATGCAAACCATTCATCAATACCAAAAATAGACAGGCCAGAGTTAAATTTGCAGAAAAACACCTCAAGAAGCCAGCTCAGTTCTGGAAAAGTATTCTATGGACAGATGAGACAAAGATCAACCTGTACCAGAATGATGGGAAGAAAAAAGTTTGGAGAAGAAAGGGAACGGCACATGATCCAAGGCACACCACATCCTCTGTAAAACATGGTGGAGGCAACATGATGGCATGGGCATGCATGGCTTTCAATGGCACTGGGTCACTTGTGTTTATTGATGACATAAGAGCAGACAAGAGTAGCCGGATGAATTCTGAAGTGTACCGGGATATACTTTCAGCCCAGATTCAGCCAAATGCTGCAAAGTTGATTGGACGGCGCTTCATAGTACAGATGGACAATGACCCCAAGCATACATCCAAAGCTACCCAGGAGTTCATGAGTGCCAAAAAGTGGAACATTCTGCAATGGCCAAGTCAATCTCCAGATCTAAACCCAATTGAGCATGCATTTCACTTGCTCAAATCCAGACTTAAGACGGAAAGACCCACAAACAAGCAAGACCTGAAGGCTGCGGCTGTAAAGGCCTGGCAAAGCATTAAGAAGGAGGAAACCCAGTGTTTGGTGATGTCCATGGGTTCCAGACTTAAGGCAGTGATTGCCTCCAAAGGATTTGCAACAAAATATTGAAAATAAAAATATTTTGTTTGGGTTATGTTTATTTGTCCAATTACTTTTGACCTCCTAAAATGTGGAGTGTTTGTAAAGAAATGTGTACAATTCCTACATTTTCTATCAGATATTTTTGTTCAACCCTTCAAATTAAACGTTACAATCTGCACTTGAATTCTGTTGTAGAGGTTTCATTTCAAATCCAATATGATGGCATGCAGAGCCCAACTCGCGAAAATTGTGTCACTGTCCAAATATTTCTGGCCCTAACTGTATAAGCGAATTCTGTTAACTTCACAGAAGTTATGAAAACGGTGTGCCCTGTTAACCTCACAGAGATTCACAGCTATCTAACTGAGCAAAGCAAAGAGTGGTCATGCAGACAGCATAGCACGCAAACAACTCACCGGAGGTGCCGGTATTCTAGGTGCTTATGTCAGCCAGGCCCTGAATCCAAGCATACAAAACTCCTCACCGGAGATGCCGGTATTCTAGAGGCTTATTTCAGCCAACCCTAACCACATGCATACATGACCACCAAGTAGCAAAGCTCATAACATAGGTTGATACTAGCGCAAAGCCGTGTGGCCATGCAAACCTTAAATAGCTGCAGCAGACAAGGACCTTCCTAGTGGTCCAATTGGAGCTGCTACAGGACCTGAACGTGTGACCCCCGACCTCCAATGAGAGGTCCTCCCGTGGGCATGCTCAGTGTGTGCAAAGCAGGACTTAATCCCAGAAAAGCCTGCTCGCCGCTGACCAGTGCTGGCTACAAAAGCAGAGCCTGGAAAGGCAGCAATAACCCTTTGCACAGTATCATGCTGAGCGAGACGCTGGGACCGACGTCTCTGCTGAGCAGGCTCCACTGCGGCTAATACAGAATGGGAGACTGCAGCAGACATGGCTTGAGATTCCCCCTGTGCAGCGGCGGGAACTCGACCCCTAACACCTTCTCTTTAGCATATGTTTTCACATAGTGTTTTGGCTTTAGCTTTTCCTTTAATATTTGTGAAGCTCTTACTCCTACATTTGGGAGGTCCCTCCCTCATTCCAAATTGTTAGCTAGATAGTGGAATACATATTCCTCATATCTTTACAATGTCAGTTAAACATGCCCATTTCAATTTTGGGCATCACCCATCACCACCATGTCCACCGCCATGTCATTATGAGGCCCTCGCTTCACATTTTCAGAGGGCCAACAGGTGCTGTGAAACCTGAGATTGGGAAGGGCCCTCAGGTAGCCCTGTAACATACATTTGGGTGAGCTCTCACTCCTTTATTTGGGAAGATCTTTTCTCATTCCAAATAGCTAGCAAGAGAGTGGAATACATATTCCCCATCCTTTTACCATGCAATTTCAAACATGTCAATTTGAATTTTGGGCTTCGCCCACCACCACTACCATGTCCACTGCCATGTCATTCTGCGTCCCTTTTCAAAGGTCCATCAGGTGCCATAAAACCTGAGTTTTGTGAACCCCACAGTTCATTTTGGCCACCGATTCCCAATGGAGCCACTGTCATAGCGGGTGAAGCTAAGGAGTTGGGGGAGCTGTATGATCAATGTCAGTAAATTGGATTCTACCAGAAACGAAAAGCATTAGCAAAAAAATTCTGAATACAGTGTATGCAAGCAAGGGCCTTTATTGTCAGTCTGTCAGGCCTGAAACCCATGTCAGGAACATGTACAAGCCTCGTTTTACATGGAAGCAGCCTCCTTAAGGGCAAGATACAGGAGTGCCATTGACCAATCTGTACAAGCCTACGCAGTTCTTCTGGAAACTACCCAACCAGGCAAAATGGATCATTTGCATGGTTTTGAGCAACAATTAAGTAATTACAGGATATGTCCCAGAGAGTGTTGAGGTCTGTGGAGTGTATTACTCAGGCGACAGGCAGTTCTACAGAGCTCAGGTAAAGACCTTAGTGTGGCAATGACCATGTTTCAATATGCGTAAGGCTATGACATGAATAGGTCTATGGAGTGTATTAACCCAGTCACTTAGATGTGCTTAAAATGTACAGAAACTGGCAAATACCACACTACCATTTTTTTGTAAGTACCCAAATTTAGAAAACATAAGGGAAGTGACAGCTTAGTAAAGAGACACAAGCCTCATTTTGGAGCCTGGAAAAGTCAGCAATGGTCTTTGCGCGGCACCGGACAATGTAAAGTGCTAACGAATATGTATGCCCTATCTAACCAACAAAAAAAATGAGAACAGACATATATGCTGACAATGGAAAACTGAATGCTGCGCTGAGACAAAAAACTGGATGTTCTTTTTGACTGTTGTGTCTGTGCAACTGCAGGTCTTGGATGGAGGCATCAGCGCCTTCTTCATGGACAGCAGATTGGGAAGGATGTAACACAAGTGAAGGGCCAGTGGTTTCTCCGTCAGACACAGATTTTGTACCTTGGCATTTCACCCACCTACTGGGGTGCTGTGTATATGAGCAGTATATGGGTAATAGAGGTATTATGTCAAATTTCCCTTAAAGGGATGTGTGTGTAAGAGTTTTGAACTAGCAGCATATATATAGAGCATGTTTCATCTACTATATAATTGTCTAAGGGTCACTTCCATCTGTCCTTCTGTCTGTCTGTCATGGATATTCATTGGTCGTGGCCTCTGTCTGTCATGGAAATCCAAGTCGCTGATTGGTCGTGGCAAAAAGCCCATGACCATTGCCACGACCAATCAGCGACGGGCACAGTCCAGTGGCAACATGGCCGCTCCTTCCTCCCCGCAGTCAATGCCCGCTCCATACTCCCCTCCAGTCAGCCCTCACACAGGGTTAAGGGCAGCGTTAATGGACCGTGTTATGCCGCAATGTAACGCACTCCATTAACGCAGCTATTAACCCTGTGTGACCAACTTTTTACTATTGATGATGTGTATGCAGCATCAATAGTAAAAAGATCTAAAGTTACAAATAATAATAATAAAAAAAAGGTTATTCTCACCCTCCGACTTGGTGCGCTGCCCTCGGCAGTGCAAGCGGCAGGTTTCGGTGCCAAGGATGCTATGCGAGAAGGACCTGCCATGACATCACAGTCATGTGACCGTGACATCATCACAGGTCCTGCGCTCATACCAACCCTGGGACCGGAAGCTGCCGCGTGCACAGCACACAGGTTCCAGGACTACATGGGGCCTACGGAAGGTGAGTATATGTTTATTTTTTATTTTTAGTCTTTTTTAACCACGCATAGAGTGCCCACATTGCTATATACTATGTGGGCTGTGTTACATACTGTGTGGGCTGCGTTATATACTACATGACTGCAATGCACTACTGTTGTGAATTCTGTGGCTGAGTTCACTCCTGTGGTCACAAGTGGTACTGCAGCTTCTGGGCTTCCTCCCTCAGGTGTTCTGGTGAGCTCGTTGGCTGCTTTGTTATTTAACTCCACCTGATTTTGTCTTCCTTGCTCCTTGTCAATGTTCCAGTTTTGGACCTGAGCTTCTGGATCTTTCCTGTGGCCTGCTGCTCTGCTTAGATAAGTGTTTCTTTGCTTTTGTTGCTACTTTTTCTGTCCAGCTTGTCTATTCGTTTTTGCTGGTAGCTCTGAGACGCAAAGGGTGCACCGCCGTGCCGTTAGTTCGGCACGGTGGGTCTTTTTGCCCCCTTTGCGTGGTTTTTTGCTTTAGGGTTTTTTGTAGACTGCAAAGTTCTCTTTGCTATCCTCGCTCTGTCTAGAATATCGGGCCTCACTTTGCTGAATCTATTTCATCCCTACGTTTGTCTTTTCATCTTGCTAACAGTCATTATATGTGGGGGGCTGCCTTTTCTTTTGGGGTATTTCTCTGAGGCAAGTCAGGCTTGTTTTTCTATCTTCAGGCTAGTCAGCTCCTCAGGCTGTGCCGAGTTGCATAGGTAGTGACTAGTGTTGAGCATTCCGATACCGCAAGTATCGGGTATCGGCCGATACTTGCGGTATCGGAATTCCGATACCGAGATCCGATATTTTTGTGATATCGGGTATCGGTATCGGAAGTGTAAAATAAAGAATTAAAATAAAAAATATTGTTATATTCACCTCTCCGGCGGCCCCTGGACATCAGCGGGAGGATCCGGCGTCCGGCACGGCTTCTTTCTTCAAAATGCGCGCCTTCAGGACCTGTGGAATGACGTCCCGGCTTCTGATTGGTCGCGTGCCGCCCATGTGACCGCCACGCGACCAATCAGAAGCCGCGACGTCATTCCTCAGCTAAAGTCCTAGAATGAGCGCCTTCTAGGACCTGAGGAATGACGTCGCGGCTTCTGATTGGTCGCGTGGCGGTCACATGGGCGGCACGCGACCAATCAGAAGCCAGGACGTCATTCCACAGGTCCTGAAGGCGCGCATTTTGAAGAAAGAAGCCGTGCCGGACGCCGGATCCTCCCGCTGATGTCCAGGGGCCGCCGGAGAGGTGAATATAACAATATTTTTTATTTTAATTCTTTATTTTACACTTTAATATGGATCCCAGGGCCTGAAGGAGAGTTTCCTCTCCTTCAGACCCTGGGATCCATGAGGATACCTTCCGATACTTGATGTCCCATTGACTTGTATTGGTATCGGATATCGGTATCGGCGATATCCGATATTTTTCGGGTATCGGCCGATACTATCCGATACCGATACTTTCAAGTATCGGACGGTATCGCTCAACACTAGTAGTGACAGGCGCAATCCACAGCTGCCTTTAGTTGTGTTTAGGATAGGTTCAGGTATTGCGGTCTACAGAGATTCCACGTCTCAGAGCTCGTTCTATTATTTTTGGGTTATTATTAAATCACTGTATGTGCTCTGATTGCTGGCACACTGTGTCACTGGATTGCCTACATAACAGTACAAGGAGCCAGCCTAATGATTCTCAATAGAGGGAAAAGAGAAGTTCTGACATCATTTTTTTTTTCTCAGCTCTGTGTTCAGTCTTTTTTTTCCCCTAGACATTAGGGTGCTTCAGGACACAGCTGTGGACATGGATATTCAGGGTCTGTGCTCTTCAATGGATAATCTCGTTACAAATGTACAAAGGATTCAAGATACTATTGATCAGAAATCTATGTTAGAACCAAGAATTCCTATTCCTGATTTGTTTTTTGGTGATAGAACTAAGTTTCTTAATTTCAAAAATAATTGTGAGCTATTTCTGGCCTTGAAACCTCATTCTTCTGGTAATCCTATTCAACAGGTTTTGATTATTATTTCTTTTTTGCGCGGCGACCCTCAGGACTGGGCATTTTCTCTTGCGCCAGGAGACCCTGCATTGAGTAATGTAAATGCGTTTTTCCTGGCGCTCGGATTGCTTTACGATGAGCCTAATTCAGTGGATCAGGCTGAGAAAAATTTGCTGGCTTTGTGCCAGGGTCAGGATGATATAGAAGTATATTGTCAGAAATTTAGGAAGTGGTCAGTACTCACTCTGTGGAATGAATCTGCGCTGGCAGCTTTGTTCAGAAAGGGTCTCTCTGAGGCTCTTAAGGATGTCATGGTGGGTTTTCCTATGCCTGCTGGTTTGAATGAGTCTATGTCTTTGGCCATTCAGATCGGTCGACGCTTGCGCGAGCGTATATCTGTGCACCATTTGGCGGTATTGTCTAAGATTAAACCTGAGCCTATGCAGTGCGATAGGACTATGACCAGAGTTGAACGGCAAGAACACAGACGTCTGAATGGTCTGTGTTTCTACTGTGGTGATTCCACTCATGCTATTTCTGATTGTCCTAAGCGCACTAAGCGGTTCGCTAGGTCTGCCGTCATTGGTACTGTACAATCCAAATTCCTTCTGTCCATTACCTTGATCTGCTCTTTGTCATCGTATTCTGTCATGGCGTTTGTGGATTCAGGCGCTGCCCTGAATCTGATGGATTTGGATTATGGTAAACGTTGTGGGTTTTTCTTGGAGCCTTTGCGGTGTCCTATTCCGTTGAGAGGAATTGATGCTACACCTTTGGTCAAGAATAAACCTCAGTACTGGACCCAGCTGACCATGTGCATGGCTCCTGCACATCAGGAAGTTATTCGCTTTCTGGTGCTACATAATCTGCATGATGTGGTCGTGTTGGGGTTGCCATGGCTGCAAACCCATAATCCAGTATTGGATTGGAACTCTATGTCGGTATCCAGCTGGGGTTGTCAGGGGGTACATGGTGATGTTCCATTTTTGTCTATTTCGTCATCCACTCCTTCTGAGGTCCCAGAGTTCTTGTCTGATTATCAGGATGTATTTGAAGAGCCCAAGTCCGATGCCCTACTTCCGCATAGGGATTGTGATTGGGCTATCAATTTGATTCCTGGTAGTAAATTCCCTAAAATCCCTAAAATCGATTATTTAATTTATCTGTGCCTGAACACTCCGCTATGCGCAGTTATGTGAAGGAATCCCTGGAGAAGGGACATATTCGCCCATCGTCATCACCACTGGGAGCAGGGTTCTTTTTTGTAGCCAAGAAGGATGGTTCGCTGAAACCATGTATTGATTACCACCTTCTTAATAAGATCACTGTTAAATTTCAGTATCCCTTGCCATTGTTATCTGACTTGTTTGCTCGGATTAAGGGGGCTAGTTGGTTCACTAAGATAGATCTTCGTGGTGCGTATAATCTGGTGAGAATCAGGCAAGGAGATGAATGGAAAACTGCATTTAATACGCCCGAGGGTCATTTTGAGTATCTAGTGATGCCGTTCGGACTTGCCAATGCTCCATCTGTGTTTCAGTCTTTTATGCATGACATCTTCCGTGAGTATCTGGATAAATTCCTGATTGTTTACTTGGATGACATTTTGATCTTCTCAGATGATTGGGACTCTCATGTGAAGCAGGTCAGAATGGTTTTCCAGGTCCTGCGTGCTAATTCTTTGTTTGTGAAGGGATCAAAGTGTCTCTTCGGTGTGCAGAAAGTTTCATTTTTGGAGTTCATCTTTTCCCCTTCTACTATCGAGATGGATCCGGTTAAGGTCCAAGCCATCCAGGATTGGACTCAGCCGACATCTCTGAAAAGTCTGCAAAAATTCCTGGGCTTTGCTAATTTTTATCGTCGCTTCATCTGTAATTTTTCTAGCATTGCCAAACCATTGACCGATTTGACCAAGAAGGGTGCTGATTTGGTTAATTGGTCTTCTGCTGCTGTGGAAGCTTTTCAGGAGTTGAAGCATCGTTTTTGTTCTGCCCCTGTGTTGTGTCAACCAGATGTTTCTCTTCCGTTCCAGGTCGAGGTTGATGCTTCTGAGATTGGAGCAGGGGCGGTTTTGTCACAGAGAGGTTCTGGTTGCTCAGTGTTGAAACCATGTGCTTTCTTTTCCAGGAAGTTTTCGGCTGCTGAGCGTAATTATGATGTGGGCAACCGAGAGTTGCTGGCCATGAAGTGGGCATTCGAGGAATGGCGTCATTGGCTTGAAGGAGCTAAGCATCGCGTGGTGGTATTGACTGATCATAAGAACCTTACTTATCTCGAGTCTGCCAAGCGCTTGAATCCTAGACAGGCCCGTTGGTCGTTATTTTTTGCCCGCTTCGATTTTGTGATTTCGTACCTTCCAGGCTCTAAAAATGTGAAGGCGGATGCTCTGTCTAGGAGTTTTGTGCCCGACTCTCCGGGTTCATCTGAGCCGGCGAGTATCCTCAAGGAAGGAGTCATTGTGTCTGCCATCTCCCCTGATTTGCGGCGAGTGTTGCAAAAATTTCAGGCGAATAAACCTGATCGTTGTCCGGCGGAGAAACTGTTCATCCCTGATAGGTGGACTACTTAAGTTATCTCTGAACTTCTTTGTTCGGTGTTGGCTGGTCATCCTGGAATATTTGGTACCAGAGAGTTAGTGGCTAGATCCTTCTGGTGGCCATCTCTGTCACGGGATGTACGTACTTTTGTGCAGTCCTGTGGGATTTGTGCTAGGGCTAAGCCCTGCTGTTCACGTGCCAGTGGGTTGCTTTTGCCCTTGCCAGTCCCAAAGAGGCCTTGGACACATATTTCGATGGATTTCATTTCTGACCTTCCCGTTTCTCAAAAGATGTCAGTCATTTGGGTGGTCTGTGATCGCTTTTCTAAAATGGTCCATCTGGTGCCCTTGGTTAAATTGCCTTCCTCCTCTGATTTGGTGCCTTTGTTCTTCCAGCATGTGGTTCGTTTGCATGGCATTCCTGAGAATATTGTTTCTGACAGAGGTTCCCAGTTTGTTTCAAGGTTTTGGCGAGCCTTTTGTGGTAGGATGGGCATTGACCTATCTTTTTCCTCGGCTTTCCATCCTCAGACTAATGGCCAGACCGAACGAACCAATCAGACCTTGGAAACATATCTGAGATGTTTTGTTTCTGCAGACCAGGATGATTGGGTGTCCTTTTTGCCATTGGCTGAGTTCGCCCTTAATAATTGGGCCAGCTCGGCTACCTTGGTCTCTCCATTTTTCTGCAATTCTGGGTTCCATCCTCGTTTCTCTTCAGGACAGGTTGAGTCTTCGGACTGTCCTGGTGTGGATTCTGTGGTGGACAGGTTGCAGCAGATCTGGACTCAGGTAGTGAACAATTTGACCTTGTCCCAGGAGAAGGCTCAACTTTTCGCTAATCGCAGACGCCGTGTGGGTCCCCGACTTCGTGTTGGGGATCTGGTTTGGTTATCTTCTCGTCATATTCCTATGAAGGTTTCCTCTCCTAAATTTAAACCTCGTTTTATTGGTCCGTATAGCATTTCTGAGATTCTCAATCCTGTGTCTTTTCGTCTGACCCTCCCAGACTCCTTTTCCATACATAATGTATTCCATAGGTCGTTGTTGCGGAGATACGTGGCACCTATGGTTCCATCTGTTGAGCCTCCTGCCCCGGTTTTGGTGGAGGGGGAATTGGAGTATATTGTGGAGAAAATTTTGGATTCTCGTGTTTCTAAACGGAAACTCCAGTATCTGGTTAAATGGAAGGGTTATGCTCAGGAAGATAATTCCTGGGTTTTTGCCTCTGATGTCCATGCTCCAGATCTTGTTCGTGCCTTTCATGTGGCTCATCCTGGTCGGCCTGGGGGCTCTGGTGAGGGTTCGGTGACCCCTCCTCAAGGGGGGGGTACTGTTGTGAATTCTGTGGCTGAATTCACTCCTGTGGTCACAAGTGGTACTGCAGATTCTGAGCTTCCTCCCTCAGGTGTTCTGGTGAGTTCGTTGGCTGCTTTGTTATTTAACTCCGCCTGATTCTGTCTTCCTTGCTCCTTGTCAATGTTCCAGTGTTGGATCTGAGCTTCTGGATCTTTCCTGTGGCCTGCTGCTCTGCTTAGATAAGTGCTTCTTTGCTTTTGTTGCTACTTTTTCTGTCCAGCTTGTCTTTTTGTTTTGCTGGAAGCTCTGAGATGCAAAGGGTGTACCGCCGTGCCGTTAGTTCGGCACGGTGGGTCTTTTTGCCCCCTTTGCGTGGTTTTTTGCTTTAGGGTTTTTTGTAGACTGCAAAGTTCTCTTTGCTATCCTCGCTCTATCTAGAATATCGGGCCTCACTTTGCTGAATCTATTTCATCCCTACGTTTGTCTTTTCATCTTGCTAACAGTCATTATATGTGGGGGGCTGCCTTTTCCTTTGGGGTATTTCTCTGAGGCAAGTCAGGCTTGTTTTTCTATCTTCAGGCTAGTCAGCTCCTCAGGCTGTGCCGAGTTGCATAGGTAGTGTCAGGCGCAATCCACAGCTGCCTTTAGTTGTGTTGGGATAGGTTCAGGTATTGCGGTCTACAGAGATTCCACGTCTCAGAGCTCGTTCTATTGTTTTTGGGTTATTGTCAGATCACTGTATGTGCTCTGAATGCTGGCACACTGTGTCACTGGATTGCCTACATAACAGCCTTGTTACATTGGTACCAGCTCTCTGCAGTTCATTCACTAGGTCCCCCCGCGTGGTTCTGGGATTTTTGCTCACCGTTCTTGTGATCATTCTGACCCCACGGGGTGGGATTTTGCGTGGAGCCCCAGATCGAGGGAGATTATCAGTGGTCTTGTATGTCTTCCATTTTCTAATTATTGCTCCCACTGTTGATTTCTTCACTCCAAGCTGGTTGGCTTTTGCAGATTCAGTCTTCCCAGCCTGGTGCAGGGCTACAATTTTGTTTCTGGTGTCCTTTGACAGCTCTTTGGTCTTCACCATAGTGAAGTTTGGAGTCAGACTGTTTGAGGGTGTGCACAGGTGTCTTTTTATACTGATAACAAGTTTAAACAGGTGCCATTACTACAGGTAATGAGTGGAGGAAAGAGGAGACTCTTAAAGAAGAAGTTACAGGTCTGTGAGAGCCAGAAATCTTGATTGTTTGTTTCTGACCAAATTCTTATTTTCCACCATAATATGCAAATAAAATGTTAAAAAAAACAGACAATGTGATTTTCTGGATTTTTTTTTCTCAGTTTGTCTCCCATAGTTGAGGTCTACCTATGATGTAAATTACAGACGCCTCTCATCTTTTTAAGTGGTGGAACTTGCACTATTGCTGACTGACTAAATACTTTTTTGCCCCACTGTATACTTCGTGGCCACTGTTATATACTGCGTGGCCTATATTAATGCATCAGGTATTCCAGAATATGTCGTGGCCTGTGCTATATACTATATGGCTGCTATATACATTCATATTCTAGAATACCTGATGCGTTAGAATCGGGCCACCATCTACTTAATCTTATTAGAGACCGTGAGAAGGGCAACTCAATGAAAAAATTATAATAGACTATATAGAGATTGAGAGTAGAAATTTGACCATTACACAATGTACAAAAGGTTTCCAAAAATTGCCCCAAGCGGTCTGTATAATACACGCTGAGAGAGGTCATGATGGGGACTTCACAGTCCATTTTGCAGTTATTCCAAGAGGTAGAGATAAAGAGTACCAGTTTCACCATTGCACAATGTGTAAAGTTTTCCAAAAATTACCCAAGGTGCCTGTATTATGCAAGCTGAAAGACACCATGATGGGGACCTCACAATACATTCTGCAATTATTACAAGAGGAAGTACTTGTTGCAGAAGCAGTAGGAGGAGGAGCAAGAATTGATTTCCTGAATAAAATGAGTTTGGATGTTAAGGGATGGACGCTAAGACAACTTCCAAAAAAAACCCATTTGGGCTGCATTTACATTATGTTGCAGTCATCCACATGGCTTACAAAGTCAGACGAAATCCAGCCCTTGTTCAAATTTAGAAGAGTCAACCTTTTATCAAGTCTTCCACAACGGCCCTCTGGCTTGCATGCACTGAAAATGACACGTCTGCCTCTGATATGAGAGAAGCAAATTTCTCCTTGTACTTTGGGTCAAGAAAGGTGCACAGCCTGGATTTCATGTTGGACAAAATGTGATTCACATAAAGGTCGTGGGAAAGGCATGTGGACATGAACTCTGCCATGTGTGGAAGACTACAAAGAGACATCTTCTCCTCACGACATTTATCCTTCTCCTTCTCCTCTTCAATCCATCCATGCTGCACAGGCATGAAGCTGGGATTGAGAGTCACCCTTTTAGCGCAGACCAAAATCAACTGTTCCTACTCCTCCTCCTCCTCCTGTTCCTCGTCATCACCCATTTTAGCCCAATGTGTGAGGCTGGGCTGTGTGGTATCAACCGCTATAAAATCTTGCTCCATAGCCACCTGCTCAGCATTCAAAACTTCCTCTTTGAGATTCTGCAGAAAATGTTTTAATAGACAGAGCAGTGGGATTGTTACACTGATAATAGCATCGTCAGTGCTTACCATCTTGGTGCAGTACTCAAAGTTTTGAAGAACCTCACATACAGGTCTGGCAAAAATTAAGAGACCACCACATCCAAACCCTGTCATGGGCAGCCCAATCTCCAGACCTGAACCTTATTGAAAACCTCTGGAATGTAATCAAGAGAATGATGGATAGTCACAAGCCATGAAACAAAGAAGAACTGCTTATATTTTTGCTCCAGAAGCAGTGTGAAAGACTGGTGGAAAGCATGCCAAGACGCATGAAAGCTGTGATTAAAAATCATGGTTATTCCACAAAATATTGATTTCAGAACTCTTCCTGAGTTAAAACATTAGTATTGTTGTTTCTAAATGATTATGAACTTGTTTTCTTACCATTATTTAGATCTGAAAGCACAGGTTTTTTTTAATTTTGACAGAAAAAAAAACAAAATTTATTGCTTGGAAATTCGGAGACATGTTGTCAGAAGTTTATAGAATAAAAGAATAGTTTACATTTTACTCAAAAATATACCTATAAAGAGAAAAATCATACAAACTGAACATTTTGTAGTGGTCTCTTAATTTTTGCCAGAGCTGTATGTCAGCGATCCACACATTTGCAATGTGTGGGGGCTATGTGTTACTCTAAAGGGCATTGAGAAGCTGGAATTCAGACACTGCCCTCTGCTGGTGATGAGGCAAATTAAAGCTCTGCTGCAGCGAAGTTAGACTGGTGAAAGCCTGAGATGACGTTCGGAAATGTGCCCTGGCACGGCATACCTTGGCAAGTAGATCCAGCAAGTCAGGGTATGTTTTTAAAAACAGCTGTACAGCTAAGTTCAGCACATGGGCCATGCATGGAACGCGTACCAGCTTGCCAAGCTTTAAAGCAGCCACCAAGTTTCACCCATTATTGCACACAACCAGACCACTGATCAGTCTGTTCTTTTATCCCTTTCAACAGCTCAGCTGCATTGTGAGCTTTATCACCTAAACAGATGACCTTCAGCAGAGCGTGCTGCCACTTCACTAAGGCAGTGCTGCAGACTTCCCAGATGGGGAGTGATGGGGAGGCTAGTTCCGCTTAGGATGAGAAGGAGGAGAGACAGGTATCGGACTATAAGGAGGCTGAAACACTGATGGAAGTTGGGCACGCTATTCTTGGTGTGGGTAAGATGTGTGAGGTCCCAGCATTTGACTCTGTCCCAGACTGCAACAGGTTAACCCAGTGTGCTGTCAGGGAAATGTATCGTCCCTCTCCATAAGAACTTGTCCATGTGTCTGTGGTTAGGTGGACATTCCCTGTGACTGCGCTAGCCACAGCATGGCTGATATTGTGTAACACGTGCTTATGTAACATGGGGACGGCACACCAGGAAAAATAGTGGTGGCTGGGAATCAAGTACTGTGAGGCTGCCAAAGCCAATAGGTCACAGAGAGACTTGATTCCCACAAGTGGAAATGGCAACATTTCCAGGATTAGCAATCTGGCAATTTGAGTGTTTAGCAATTGGGATTGTGGGTGGGTAGGTAAATGGATATTTCTGCTTTCTGTTAAGTGTCTGGGGCAGATACAACTGAGCACTGTGCTAAAACAATGAACTGGATGTTTTGCCAACTGCTGTGTCTGTGCAACTGCAGGTTCTGGGCAGGAGGCATCTATGCCTGCCTTATTGACAGCAGATTGGGACGAGCTTAACACAGGGGAGGGGGCAGTGGTTTTACCTTCAGACACAGATTTTGTACCCAGGCATTCTGCCCACCTACTTGGGTGCTTGGCTGCCATGTGCTTTTGCATGCTGGTGGTGCTCATTTGGCTGTGTTCTTACCTCTTGTTAGCTTGGTTTGGCAGATGCTGCAAATTACAGTTGTTTTGTCTGAAGAAATTTCAGAAAAAACTGCCATACGGGGGAACAATGTACCCTTGGCCTGTTATCTAGCCGAGTGGCAGTGCTCTGTGGAACAGTTGATGTTGTTCTCCCACTGGTCAAAGCATTACCGCTTCTTGCCTGTTTTTGTGCTACATCCAACTCTGCACTGCTTTGTTCACCACGGTGCCAAGTTGGCTCAGTGGCCTCATCATTGACCCCATCGTCTTCCAATTCATCAATCTAATCCTCCTCCTGAGTTGCGATTTAAGGCTGACCTGATGGCAACTGTGCATCATGAATATCCTCCACCTCTTCAGACATTCCTCCTGAGTTGCGATTTAAGGCTGACCTGATGGCAACTGTGCATCATGAATATCCTCCACCTCTTCAGACATGAATTGACCTTCCCCAACGTGGCTTTATCCTAGCCATGGGTGCTCAAATGTTTGGGCATCACTGCACTCCACCTCTTCATGACCCTCTTTAATGGTGCACGTTAAGAGGCCTGACAAATTTACAAGGGAATGTAAACAGTTCCTCAGAGTGGCCAGTTTTGGGGTAGTATGTCTCCTGGGACTCTTGATGGTGGGAGGAAGGATGGCCAGGTTGAGGATTCAGAGGACCAGCCTCTTGGCTGCTGATATTGGACCATGTGGAACCCTCACCTACTGTATTCTCACCCATCCCTTGTAGATTGTGAGCCTTCGCGGGCAGGGTCCTCATTCCTCCTGTACCAGTTATGACTTGTATTGTTTAAGATTATTGTACTTGTTTTTATTATGTATACCCCTCCTCACATGTAAAGCGCCATGGAATAAATGGCGCTATAACAATAAATAATAATAATAATAATAATGTGGAAGACTTTGTGGTGCTGCTTGTCAACACACTGAAACCTTTGTCTGCCATCTAAACTATAACATCCTCGCACTTGTCTGGGTGCGTCAATTGTGTTGCGTGCTGACCAAATTTGAACAGGAAGCTAGAACAAGATACAGTCACCTTCTGATCTGTCACATGGCCTTGGCGGGCCTCACCACATCCACGTCCTTTAACAACACCCTTTCTCATATTAAATGCGTTACGCTTATGGAAAAAAAAGATATCAGCTTTAATACACACGGCAACAGCAGAATCATGAAAATTAGAGGTAAATAGTCACATTTGCGAATTTCAGCAGGTTTTACGCCAGTAGTACAACTGCTAGATAAAGATTCGCTATTTATTAAACTAATAGAATTTTTTTTATTAATATTGCCTTGCTGACACACTGCAACAGTGGACTAATGAAAATTTTTGCCTCTGGTAATTTGTGACGTTTGCTTATCTCTGCCCGGATTACGCCAGTCACGCAACTTCTAGATAAAGAAATTCTATTTATTGAACCAATAGAAAATTATAATTTTGTATATCACGTTGCTGGCACACTACAATAGTGGACTAATGAAAATTATTGCCACTGATAAATTGTGAAGTTTGCTTATCTCTGCACAAATTTCACCAGTCGCACAACTGCTAGATAAAAACATGCTATTTATTTAACCAATAGGAAGTTAGGGGCATTTTTTACATCGCCTTTAAGAGACACGCCAACAGCAGACTCAGGGAAATTACTGGTAAATAGTGATGTTTCCTTAGCTCAACAGGTTTTGCGCCAGTTACACAACTGGTAGATGAATATTAGCTTTTCAAGCAATAGACAAGGAATATTATTTAACATTTATCTTGATACTATTTGCTGGAACTAAGGAGTACTATTTAGCTGTAAAAAATAATTTTTATAGGTTGCTACAAAGGAATATTATGCAGCTCCAAAAAATTGGTTTCATATATGCTGGTACTACCTAGTATTATTTTTAACAATTCAAAACAGTGGCACTATTATACTGGGGTACTCTTCAGTTGCAAATAAAACAACCACAGGTTGTCAAAAAGTTAAAATAAGTGCTAAATGTATTTGCGCTCAAAAAGTGACACTCCTGAGGGAGAAGGTGGCTACCCCCTGGCTATCAAATAGGGTTTATTGTTAATGTGCAGAGATTAAGGTTCAGTTGCACAAAAGACCAATTGGGATAGACCAATCGGAATACATCATCCTACAGTTAGGGCCAGAAATATTTGGACAGTGACACAATTTTCGCGAGTTGGGCTCTGCATGCCACCACATTGGATTTGAAATGAAACCTCTACAACAGAATTCAAGTGCAGATTGTAACGTTTAATTTGAAGGGTTGAACAAAAATATCTGATAGAAAATGTAGGAATTGTACACATTTCTTTACAAACACTCCACATTTTAGGAGGTCAAAAGTAATTGGACAAATAAACATAACCCAAACAAAATATTTTTATTTTCAATATTTTGTTGCAAATCCTTTGGAGGCAATCACTGCCTTAAGTCTGGAACCCATGGACATCACCAAACACTGGGTTTCCTCCTTCTTAATGCTTTGCCAGGCCTTTACAGCCGCAGCCTTCAGGTCTTGCTTGTTTGTGGGTCTTTCCGTCTTAAGTCTGGATTTGAGCAAGTGAAATGCATGCTCAATTGGGTTTAGATCTGGAGATTGACTTGGCCATTGCAGAATGTTCCACTTTTTGGCACTCATGAACTCCTGGGTAGCTTTGGATGTATGCTTGGGGTCATTGTCCATCTGTACTATGAAGCGCCGTCCAATCAACTTTGCAGCATTTGGCTGAATCTGGGCTGAAAGTATATCCCGGTACACTTCAGAATTCATCCGGCTACTCTTGTCTGCTCTTATGTCATCAATAAACACAAGTGACCCAGTGCCATTGAAAGCCATGCATGCCCATGCCATCATGTTGCCTCCACCATGTTTTACAGAGGATGTGGTGTGCCTTGGATCATGTGCCGTTCCCTTTCTTCTCCAAACTTTTTTCTTCCCATCATTCTGGTACAGGTTGATCTTTGTCTCATCTGTCCATAGAATACTTTTCCAGAACTGAGCTGGCTTCTTGAGGTGTTTTTCTGCAAATTTAACTCTGGCCTGTCTATTTTTGGTATTGATGAATGGTTTGCATCTAGATGTGAACCCTTTGTATTTACTGTCATGGAGTCTTCTCTTTACTGTTGACTTAGAGACAGATACACCTACTTCACTGAGAGTGTTCTGGACTTCAGTTGATGTTGTGAACGGGTTCTTCTTCACCAAATTAAGTATGCGGCGATCATCCACCACTGTTGTCATCCGTGGACGCCCAGGCCTTTTTGAGTTCCCAAGCTCACCAGTCAATTCCTTTTTTCTCAGAACGTACCCAACTGTTGATTTTGCTACTCCAAGCATGTCTGCTATCTCTCTGATGGATTTTTTCCTTTTTTTTCAGCCTCAGGATGTTCTGCTTCACCTCAATTGAGAGTTCCTTTGACCGCATGTTGTCTGCTCACAGCAACAGCTTCCAAATGCAAAACCACACACCTGGAATCCACCCCTGACCTTTTAACTACTTCATTGATTACAGGTTAACGAGGGAGACGCCTTCAGAGTTAATTGCAGCCCTTAGAGTCCATTGCCCAATTACTTTTGGTCCCTTGAAAAAGAGGACGCTATGCATTACAGAGCTATGATTCCTAAACCCTTTCTCCGATTTGGATGTGGAAACTATCATATTGCAGCTGGGAGTGTGCACTTTCAGCCCATATTATATATATATAATTGTATTTCTGAACATGTTATTGTAAACAGCTAAAATAACAAAACTTGTGTCACTGTCCAAATATTTCTGGCCCTAACTGTATGTGATGTTTACAGATAGTTGTAAACTAAGCAATTAGGATGCAATAAACATGAATATCACTCAATCCACCTTAAAGAATGTTGTAAGTACAGTGCAGATGACTTTAATTATCTTGCCTCTGGATGAATCCTGTGTGGTGATGATACAATATACTGGAGTCGAGGAGTTAAGGCGAGAAGTGCAATAGTGTGTTGAGCTTCTGTGCTTGATCCTTGCCCACCCACAGTGGTGAGCAGTATGTCAGTGGTGTCGAAGGTGGTGGAGCGCTGTCTCAGCCAGTGACAGAAGCTCTGGGTTTCTCTTCCATCCTGCCGTGCAGTCATGATTCCCCCACTGTGTCTGGGTACTTGCAGCACTGCAGTGTTCTGCCGGCAAGGACCTTTATGACATGGAGGATCACGTGGACATCACGTGACTGGTGTTCGGTACGGAACAGCAAAAGGACCAAAACTGTCCTACGCATTTCAGAAACTCCGGATGGTCCTGCTTGTGAGACATGACTTCAAATACTTTTGTTGATGAGAATGCAATAAGTAAAATCCAAATAGCTCCGCTTCACTGTTTAACCCCTTGGGTCTTAGAATGTGCAATAAATATATCCATTTGCTTTCAGCCCTTGACATTTACTTTATGAAATTCCCTTTCCTCCAATGTGGGTGGATAATCAAAACGCCACAATTACTTTTTTTGGTCTCCGCAGCTTTGCAATAAAAGGCAATAATAGGCGATCAAAACATTGCATCTACCACATAATATTATCAATTGAAACGTCAGCTCAGTACGCAAAAAAATAAGCCCTTCCCCAGCCCCAGATCCCAAAACATGGAGATGCTATAGGTTTCAGAAAATGGTGCCTTTTTTCACCACTTATATAAAAAAGAGCCTATACATGTATAGTATCTGTGAACCTGTAATGATCTGAGAATCATAATGGCAGGTCAGTTTTAGCATTTAGAGAACATGGTAAAAAAATCTATTGTGGAATTGGACTTTTTTAAGCAATTTCAAAACGCTTGATTTTTTCCCTCGTTTTCCAGTACACGATTTGGTCAAATAAATGTTAAAGTTCAAAAGTACAACTCATTCTGCAAAAACAAACCCTCATATGGATATATTAACAGAAAAATAAAAAAGTTATAGCTCTGGTAATAAGGGGAGCAAAAAATGAAAACGAAAAAATGTAAAATGGCCCTAGGGTAAAGGGGTTAAAGACGCATGATATTTTTACTTAACCAATGTATGGATGGGTTAGAGTTATTTATTTTAGGGCAGGAAACCCGCTGTATGTGTACAGCAACATTGTGACACACTAATATAATTCATGGCAGGAAAGGGGTTAAAGGTTGATATTTTTTTAAGGATTTTAGTGTAGTTTAGTGTATTATCAACCATAAAAAATACTACTGTGATTTGTACAACGTTGTAGTTCTGATGCCTGTCAAAGCCCATCTGTGCATACAAGAGGCAACAACTGTGAGAAGCAGTTAATATCCAGGTGCAACAATATTGGGTAATGTAAATTAAAGCCAATGTTCTCAGATGTTGGCAATGACAGGCCTGCCATTACACATTAATCCAAAAACAATTTACATACTGCTTCTCCCACTCACATAATTCCCATAACACTTCATCAGCACAAGGAGCTTTATGCATAAAGCTACATTTTTTGCATAATTTTTTCCCTTATTTCAACATTTGTTACTAAATTACAAATCCTTTATTTTCTTACTCCAGCTTTATTTGTATTAGGATATTTTTTTTTATCATCCAATTTTTCAGATCCCTTTATAATATAGTATGATGCAAGCTCTGATCTACGCTGTTCTGGAAATGGAGCTGAATGTAAAACAAATAAATGAGGTCTGACAAAGTCTTTCCCAGATGGATTCAGCCATCTGGCTAACTTCAGAAAAACAATAAAAAAAATTATAAAAAAAAAATTGTTTTTAAAGCTCGGCTTTGAATACCTTTATACCTTTATTGCTCGTTGACTAATTAGTGACAATTTTCATTTGATTTTAAGAACACAAGGTCACTGCCTCTGAAATTAATTCCAGGGAGATTTATTTTATTATTTTATCTGATCATTAAATAAGATTTTTTGCTTCCATGTTCTCTCTTTTCATTACCATCCCTGTCAGAGGGATGATTATTATGATCGGTAGGAGTAAGAACGGAGGACATATGAGGAATTTTAATGCAAATATGCCTCATCCTCTCCTCATCGATGATACCAAGAGCCGGTCATTATTACATTGCGCTATCATTTACAATATTGCATAATTTTTAATGGCACATAATATTTTCTAAACTAAAGCCATGTCTTAGTTAAAGGTCAACTTTTCACTTATTACATTTTTTTTCCTGGAGAAATATTTATGTTCACCTATTATTCTTTCTGGATTGTGTGATTCAGGTTGATGTTTTGTTTCTGGGATTTACTCCAACTTTACCATCTGGTAGATGCAATGATAATTTCTAGTTATATTTTGGCATCTGGTAGGCCCATGGTAGGAGGTGTGTCTGGACCATGTTTTTTCTTCCATATTTAGGTAGATTAGTTCATTGCAGAATGTAAATGGAATACACTACGCGTGATTACATGAGAGAAGTAGCTAATGTGCTGCCTGCCTCGTGTAACACTAGAAGCTGGTAAAGTGGTAAATAGAAATGTGAACAACTATTGGCAATTTGTAAGACTCCTGTTGGAAGTTATTTCTGGCTCTTTGAGGATTTTGGCTCCTATCCACTAATCACAGATGATTCAGAGCTTCAAACTGCATAAAATTAAAGCAAAGAAGAGCAAGCACTGCAAAGCCTTTTTACGACGCTTAAACATTTCACATTTTTTGATCGATACAGCTGTGTGTTTTTACTTTTTTTGCACAATGAGCTAACATTTTCATGGATGCTATCCTTGGTTAGATACAATGATTTGATCACTTCTTACTACATTTTTTTTTTTTTGCCGAGTTGCAGCTACCAATAAAACAAACTTCTGGTATTTTTTCTTGGTATGGTGCTTACAGATTGGGTTGATTTTATATTTTGATGAAGCTGACTTTTATGAATGTGATAATGACATATGCCTGTAGTAGGGAATAGAGAACAGTGGATGCACTGATAGGTATAGCTCCCAGCCGTAACGGATTCTTATGGGGTCAGAGCTAGGGTTGATTGAATAGCTTCGGATAAGAGCTTATCCAAATAGCTTTAGCACTTACCAAATAGCTGCCTTTGGAATCCAGATACTTGGAGCGCTCGTGATAATCAGCTGTTCCCAACAAACAGGCTCTGTATGCATGTGTTGTGACTGTCACATAGCCACGATACATGCAGTTGCGGCACCGAACAGCTGATTATCAGGAGCGCTCCAGGTATCCGGGTTACCGAGGCAGCTATTCGTTAAGCGCTATAGCTATTCGGATAAGCTCTTATCCGAAGTTATTCGATCAACTCTAGTCGGAGCCACTTCTGCCTGTTCAATGCATACATTTAATTATATTCTTCACTGTCCTATTCTCAGGTCTCCCCAGACTCAAACTTGCATCTCCATGTTTGCAAGCTGTAGCCCTATCTAGGAGCCAAGGAACCACAGTCCACAATGAAGTAGCTAAGAGAATTTGGTAATCTTGACATGTATTGTAGGCAGTGAACCCAGAAGCAGGTAATACTTGTACATAGAGATACATTGTGTATAGCAATGTATTTCTAGGGTCCTTGTATACTGAGGGGAAGAAAAATATTTTTTTGCTCTTATAAAAGTAGTAAAAATAATAAGAAGCAATTTAAAAAATGTCATTTTTTTAAATTTTTTGTGAGTTTTCCCAGTTCTAAAACCTTAATAGTATAGCCAGGAGCTAAAGCTACTGTGCCACAAGCTCTGTTGATACAGTGGGAAGAATTATATATTCTTGACCTGTACTGAAGGCTCTGACTCCTCAAGCAGATTACACTGATAGAAATACACTGCTATGTAGAATAAAAATATTCTAGAGGTAGGATAAGATTTGTTCATCCTATAAAATTACTAAAAAATAAAAGACACTTGATAATGGAAAAAATATTGTCATTTTTAATTCTTTGGTTTTCTTTAAATAATAAATATCACAAATCATCAAATAACATGGACATATTTGGTATTTTTGTAATTGAATTAAATGACCCACACAACACAGCGATTAGATTACACTGGTCAACGGAATTTTTCTGGCAAAAAGTTTTAAAACATATTTTAAGTCAATTTTGGCTGCTGATTACGAATATGAACTCCGTTTTTGGCTATCACATCAGGATTTCGAGATATTTTCAATTTTTGATGAAAATTACACCTATCTAATGTTTTATGATATCATCGTGGGACACTTGTGGATTTCTACGGACAGGGAGTATATTGGTTGTTTGTTATTTTCATATTTTTTTTACAGATGACACTGACTTCGGGGAACAAAGTGATAAGTAATGGTGAGTATGAACTCTATGTTTAATGTACTGTATGTCTATATGTATGTATTGTATGTAATGTATGAATATACTGTATGTATCATGTATGCAGTATGTACAGTGGGGCAAAAAAGTATTTAGTCAGTCAGCAATAGTGCAAGTTCCACCACTTAAAAAGATGAGAGGCGTCTGTAATTTACATCATAGGTAGACCTCAACTATGGGAGACAAACTGAGAAAAAAAAATCCAGAAAATCACATTGTCTGGTTTTTTATCATTTTTTTTGCATATTATGGTGGAAAATAAGTATTTGGTCAGAAACAAACAATCAAGATTTCTGGCTCTCACAGACCTGTAACTTCTTCTTTAAGAGTCTCCTCTTTCCTCCACTCATTACCTGTAGTAATGGCACCTGTTTAAACTTGTTATCAGTATAAAAAGACACCTGTGCACACCCTCAAACAGTCTGACTCCAAACTCCACTATGGTGAAGACCAAAGAGCTGTCAAAGGACACCAGAAACAAAATTGTAGCCCTGCACCAGGCTGGGAAGACTGAATCTGCAATAGCCAACCAGCTTGGAGTGAAGAAATCAACAGTGGGAGCAATAATTAGAAAATGGAAGACATACAAGACCACTGATAATCTCCCTCGATCTGGGGCTCCACGCAAAATCCCACCCCGTGGGGTCAGAATGATCACAAGAATGGTGAGCAAAGATCCCAGAACCACGCGGGGGGACCTAGTGAATGAACTGCAGAGAGCTGGGACCAATGTAACAAGGCCTACCATAAGTAACACACTACGCCACCATGGACTCAGATCCTGCAGTGCCAGATGTGTCCCACTGCTTAAGCCAGTACATGTCCGGGCCCGTCTGAAGTTTGCTAGAGAGCATTTGGATGATCCAGAGGAGTTTTGGGAGAATGTCCTATGGTCTGATGAAACCAAACTGGAACTGTTTGGTAGAAACACAACTTGTCATGTTTGGAGGAAAAAGAATACTGAGTTGCATCCATCAAACACCATACCTACTGTAAAGCATGGTGGTGGAAACATCATGCTTTGGGGCTGTTTCTCTGCAAAGGGGCCAGGACGACTGATCCGGGTACATGAAAGAATGAATGGGGCCATGTATCGTGAGATTTTGAGTGCAAACCTCCTTCCATCAGCAAGGGCATTGAAGATGAAACATGGCTGGGTCTTTCAACATGACAATGATCCAAAGCACACCGCCAGGGCAACGAAGGAGTGGCTTCGTAAGAAGCATTTCAAGGTCCTGGAGTGGCCTAGCCAGTCTCCAGATCTCAACCCTATAGAAAACCTTTGGAGGGAGTTGAAAGTCCGTGTTGCCAAGCGAAAAGCCAAAAACATCACTGCTCTAGAGGAGATCTGCATGGAGGAATGGGCCAACATACCAACAACAGTGTGTGGCATCCTTGTGAAGACTTACAGAAAACGTTTGACCTCTGTCATTGCCAACAAAGGATATATTACAAAGTATTGAGATGAAATTTTGTTTCTGACCAAATACTTATTTTCCACCATAATATGCAAATAAAATGTTAAAAAAACAGACAATGTGATTTTCTGGATTTTTTTTTCTCAGTTTGTCTCCCATAGTTGAGGTCTACCTATGATGTAAATTACAGACGCCTCTCATCTTTTTAAGTGGTGGAACTTGCACTATTGCTGACTGACTAAATACTTTTTTGCCCCACTGTATGTAGCATGTATGTAGCATGTATGTATGTAGCATGTTTGTAGCATGTATGTAGTATGTATGCAGTATGTATGTAGCATGTATGTAGCATGTATGTAGTATGTATGTAGAATGTATATAGTATGTAGTATGCATGTAGCATGTATGTAGCATGTATGTAGTATGTATGTTTTTTTTTTTCATTTAACACATTAGCTGGATGATGGGACTACAACTGTCCCATCATTGGCTAATGTGTCAATCACTGTCACTGTAGTAGGCATTGTCCGATGGGACTCGAAGTCCCATCGGACGATGCCTGCACACAGGCACAGAGCCCCGGCACGCCGCAAAGAGCCTCGACACGCCGCACAGAGCCCCGCATGCCGCACAGAGCCCCGGCATGCTGCACAGAGCCCCGGCACGCTGCACAGAGCCCCGCACACCGCACAGAGCCCCGCACGCCGCACAGAGCCCCGGCACGCCGCACAGAGCCCCGGCACACACGCACATAGCCCCTGCACACCGCACAGAGCCCCGCACGCCGCAGAGAGCCCTGGCACACCGCACAGAGCCCCCGCAGGCACGCACAGAGCCCCGGCATGCCGCACAGAGCCCCGCACACCGCACAGAGCCCCAGCATGCCGCACAGAGCCCCGCACGCCACACAGAGCCCCGGCAGGCCCACACAGACCCCTGGCAGGCCTGCACAAACCCCTGGCAGGCCCGCACAGACCCCCGAGAGGCCCGTACAGATCCCCAGCAGGCCCGCACAGACCCTACCCGCACACACAGACACGCACAGTGTCCGCCCACGCACCGCCCACACTCTTCCCCCCTCCGGAATGGGATGTAGAAAGACTGAAAGGGCTTATTTACATTCTGATATTTGTGTCCCATTGACTTGCATTGGTATCGGGTATTGGTATCGGCTATCTCTGATATTTTTTGAATATCGGCTGATCCAATCTGATACCCATACTTCTGGATATCGGAAGGTATCGCTCAACACTATTCAACACACAATGCAATAACAATCTTCTCTGATTATTGTATGTTTGCTGCATTTCTTTTATGTGTTTTCCACTTTATTTGAAGTGATTTTGGTGCAGATCTGAAGTAGAGTTTTCAACAATTTTTTTAATAGTACAGAAAACCTTTGATTCTGTGCCTAAAAATGCCTTTTTTCCAGATGAAACCAATAGAGAAAAAAATGCACCATTACTGCAGAGTTCAGCAGCGCTTTTAGGCCACGTGCACATATTGCGGAAATTGGTGCGGATTTTCCCAGACTGATTTTGGTAAATCCGCAGGTAACCCGCACTGCAGATTACCTGTGGAATAACCGTGGATTTACCGTGGTTTTTTTGCGGATTTTGTGCGGATTCCACCTGCGGATTCCTATTATGGAGCAGGTGTAAACCGCTGCGGAATCCGCACAAAGAATTTACATGCTGCGGAATAAACAACGCTACATTTCCACTTGTTTTTTTCCGCAGCATGTGCACTGCGGATTTTCTTTTCCATTGGTTTACATGGTACTGTCAACTCAGGAAAAACTGCTGTGAATCCGCAGCGACCAATCCGCGGCAGATCCGCAGCAGAATCCGCAACGTGTGCACATACCCTTAGATGCACTGAGGGCAGAGATTTCATGGAATGAAATCCACTTTGCTTTGAAATTTAAACCTTGTTCACATGTAGTGTAAATGCCGCGTATTTTCTGCTGGTTTCTTTGTACAAAAATTCTGCTGAGATTAACTGTCCAAGCAAAGTGGATGTGATTTCATGTGAACTTTGTCCACTGTGGTCTAAAAACGCCGCTGAACTGTGCAGTTTTGGTGCTTTTTTTCTCAAAATGCTCCTATGAGGAGACTAAATAAAATACATATAAGAAACTGCAGTAACTTTTTTAAGTGCAAAATCAAAATTTTCTGTACTATAAAAACACATTAAAAATGCGGCTTCACATCTGCACCAGATGCGGGGGAGAAGATTGTTATTGTGTAGTTTGATCCTGCAAAAAGCAACAAACACAACATTTATGCAACTTGTGAACATGACCTTGCAGACACCTAAAAGTCAGATGTCATATACAGGTCCTTCTCAAAAAATTAGCATATAGTGTTAAATTTCATTATTTACCATAATGTAATGATTACAATTAAACTTTCATATATTATAGATTCATTATCCACCAACTGAAATTTGTCAGGTCTTTTATTGTTTTAATACTGATGATTTTGGCATACAACTCCTGATAACCCAAAAAACCTGTCTCAATAAATTAGCATATTTCACCCATCCAATCAAATAAAAGTGTTTTTTAATAACAAACAAAAAAACCAACAAATAATAATGTTCAGTTATGCACTCAATACTTGGTCGGGAATCCTTTGGCAGAAATGACTGCTTCAATGCGGTGTGGCATGGAGGCAATCAGCCTGTGACACTGCTGAGATGGTATGGAGGCCCAGGATGCTTCAATAGCGGCCTTAAGCTCATCCAGAGTGTTGGGTCTTGCGTCTCTCAACTTTCTCTTCACAATATCCCACAGATTCTCTATGGGGTTCAGGTCAGGAGAGTTGGCAGGCCAATTGAGCACAGTAATACCATGGTCAGTAAACCATTTACCAGTGGTTTTGGCACTGTGAGCAGGTGCCAGGTCGTGCTGAAAAATGAAATCTTCATCTCCATAAAGCATTTCAGCCGATGGAAGCATGAAGTGCTCCAAAATCTCCTGATAGCTAGCTGCATTGACCCTGCCCTTGATGAAACACAGTGGACCAACACCAGCAGCTGACATGGCACCCCACACCATCACTGACTGTGGGTACTTGACACTGGACTTCAGGCATTTTGGCATTTCCTTCTCCCCAGTCTTCCTCCAGACTCTGGCACCTTGATTTCCGAATGACATGCAAAATTTGCTTTCATCAGAAAAAAGTACTTGGGACCACTTAGCAACAGTCCAGTGCTGCTTCTCTGTAGCTCAAAAGTGGCTTTACCTGGGTAATGCGGCACCTGTAGCCCATTTCCTGCACACGCCTGTGCACGGTGGCTCTGGATGTTTCCACACCAGACTCAGTCCACTGCTTCCTCAGGTACCCCAAGGTCTGGAATCGGTCCTTCTCCACAATCTTCCTCAGGGTCCGGTCTCCTCTTCTCGTTGTACAGCGTTTTCTGCCACATTGTTTCCTTCCAACAGACTTACCATTGAGGTGCCTTGATACAGCACTCTGGGAACAGCCTATTTGTTGAGAAATTTCTTTCTGGGTCTTACCCTCTTGCTTGAGGGTGTCAATGATGGCCTTCTTGACATCTGTCAGGTCGCTAGTCTTACCCATGATGGGGGTTTTGAGTAATGAACCAGGCAGGGAGTTTATAAAAGCCTCAGGTATCTTTTGCATGTGTTTAGAGTTAATTAGTTGATTCAGAAGATTAGGGTAATAGGTCGTTTAGAGAACCTTTTCTTGATATGCTAATTTATTGAGACAAGTTTTTTGGGTTATCAGGAGTTGTATGCTAAAATCATCAGTATTAAAACAATAAAAGACCTGACAAATTTCAGTTGGTGGATAATGAATCTATAATATATGAAAGTTTAATTGTAATCATTACATTATGGTAAATAATGAAATTTAACACTATATGCTAATTTTTTGAGAAGGACCTGTAGTGAAGCTACATAAAGATAAGAAAGTTCTGGAGGCTCAGACTGTGAATGAATGAACAAAAAGTAATACACAGGTCCCAATTAGAGTTAAGCAGGATGCACAGATGACATTGCGCTGCCCGTACTAATAAAAAATCACACTGGGTATGCTGGAACTTTAGAGATTCATGGCCTCCCATCCAGCTGCCAGATACCACTTACTTGAACACTGGACTGTAGTCCAGTGAATCAATACGCCCATCTCTAGTCCCAACAGTCCATGATACAGCGGACAGCTTTGGATTTGGGTCTAGTCCCTGCAGTCTCGTGCAACTGCTGAATGTCCCTTACTGCCTCCGCCCTTCTGACATCTCCTCCTGCCAGGGTAGAAAGAAATGGTAAATGGGCATGGATTGGGGTGTGTCCAGGGGCTTGACCAAAATTTGCCAATCTTTGATCTGTCTCTCTTTCTATTCATCAACAGGAGAGAAGTATGACGATGGACAAAGAAAGTCATTTTGGTCCTATTCTATAGTTAGTCTGTTGTAGAGTCACACAGTCACCAACCCCAGTTAGGGACCATCATCCCACTGTTCTGTTTACCATTCAAGGGTTTGCATAATTCTATAAGTTAAGTAGCCCCCGGTTAAGAATAAAACAAACCATTCAATCTAGTTTTCACAGTTTTCTGTAAAGTGATAGATACTGAAGGATTTAACCCTAACCTACCTGGCCTTCCTACAGTACTTACAACTTCATGACCAAAGTCAAATAAATCAATACTACAGAATAAATTAATTTCTTCAATGCATACATTGGTACATGAAGGAACAAATTGATTTTTGTTTTACTACCTTCATTTTAAGATTGACTCATTTGGCAAGTTCATGTAAATGAGACAATAAAATGCCATATGGTAGCTAATAAATTTAAGAGAATGAATACAAAGTATAATATTTAATTCTTTATTAAGCAAGCGTCTAATTTATTTTTGTACTGCAGCTTTCCCAATGGGCTATGTATAATAGTGTAGATGTCAGATACAGCTTTCTGTGAATAAAAATAGATTTATGATATATGTCTTATTCGCTGGGAGGAAGTAAAAAGTAACCCATATCTAGCTCATGTTAAATAATGCAACAAACAAAGCTGCCAGCACATCCAAGCAAACTAAAATAAATGTTCATGAGCACACTGCTTTGGCTGCATTGCATAACCAAAGAGATTCAACAGTCCACTACAAATCCCAAGAAATACCATGCATCCTAACGCTCCCCAAATAAATTTCCGGAAGAGTCAACATTGTTCAAATACAAACATTACAAAATAGGGTAAAAAAAAGTTAGTCCTGGGTGGCCCAGGTCTGGCTAGGTGCATTTCCAAACAGGTCAGAAGGGGTTTTGGATGGGACTTGGGCAGGACCTAATCATCCCTATGCTACAAACATGTTGGCAGTATGAAATATGTAAATATTGAGTATGTACACATGCACATATTGCACACACACTTTAATTGAACTGCAGGAGTTCTTCTGCTAATAAAAAGGTGATATCTTTGGATTTGACCCTACACTAAACAGAATCACCTCTTGGTCTAGTACTACAAAATAAACTAAAGGCAAGAATAATTAAGATATGGTCTATGCTATTTAACAATAACATTGGACAGATGTTAATGTTGGAATGTAAAACCAAGATCCAAGCAGAAATATTCACAAATGTACATTGCAACATATAGTATTGTGTTCTGCTATTGGTGCAATGCAAAAGTACTCACAAAAGATGCAGAATACTCTGCAAGTGCCAAGGAATACTGTTTGTATAGATTCTATCAACATTGTATTACATTAGTCACTTCTCATGGATAGGCCATTGGGTAGAGTAAGTCCAAAAAGAAAGAAAAAAAGAAGTAATGCTGGATCCTTGAGATAAAAATATCCTTGTTTTTATTTGAAAATCATTTAAAAAAATCACATCAGGGTAATCAGTAACTGGTTGATGCGTTTCGGCAAGAGTCTTAGGGTAGGGTAATCAAACATTCCCGTGTTAGATACCAAGAGAGCACGTTGTAAACTAAAGGTGAAAGACAAAGGCATAGCAAGGTCATGGTCCGAGTTCAAAACACCAGGAAGATAGCGGATCAGAGCAAAGAGGTTAGGTAAGAAGATGGTCAGAATGAGGTCTAAAGCCAGGCAGCAATAGATGAACAGAGCACAGGAATACAAGGCAAACATGTACCCCCAAGCAAACACTTAGACTGGCAGAGACCTGGGACTGACAGATTAGCTGTCATGCATCTGAGTTCAAACCTTTGAGCCTGTGCTTTGTGGTCAGCTTCTCTATCAGCAGAGCCACAGCAGATACACCTTTTTCTTGGTATTTAGTTTGTTATCCTTGCTGCAATCTTTATTTTAGTTAATGGGTGTTTTTATTTACTCATTTGTCTGCACCATCAACTTTTGGGTTCGGTTTTATACACTTTCTCCCTGTTGGTATTTCCTGCTGGTGATAGTTTCATGTTTAACTTCTTTACCATGCACCTATCTTCTGTTTCTTTTTAAGAAGTGGGAGGTATATTTTCTAACAGCACCTACTTAAAGCGAACCTTTACTATACTCACCTGCAGAGCAGTCCAGTCTAATGGGTGTCTCTGGTCTTGGTCTGGTACATCCCTACTATTTGTGATGCTGTCCTCCTTCTTGCTTCATATGAATGACGTGGCCCCATTTTATCCACATAGTCTCCCCGGCATCGCATTCCTTTGCACACATACTTCTCGGCCTTAATGAGGGTAGAGCAAAGTACTGCAATGAGAAGGTGTCAGCAAAGGTCAAAGAGCCCTAGTCACAGCACAAATATAGCAATGCCCATTGGACTAGACTGCCTCGCCCCACAGGTGAGTATCATAAAAGGTCTTTTTCTTGTCTTGCAGGTTGATTTGTGGGCAGATATAAACATTATAGAATTTTGTCTATAAAGCCTGAAAGGTGGTGATGTTATTTTATATCAGACAACATTTTTGACAGGTTCCCTTAAATCCTTTATTTTGCATTTCATTGTTTGTTTTACTGATTGTGTCATCTTATTCTATTTCAGCATACATTTCCTTCTGTAGGCAACTTACACTCTGCTCTGCCTTTCGGTTCTTTAGTAGGAAAGTGAAGCACTCGACAACCTTTCAGGCAGCATAAGTCAAAGTTGCCATTGTCTAGTCTGTGGATAGTGCTATCTCAGCTCACAGAGATACTACTATGGACTGCGGGTCGGGATCTCTAGTCTTTGCAGTAACTGGCAGGGTCAGTTGCAATTTTTTGAGTGTTACCTATTTTTCTGAATGAGTTGCTACATTATCATAACATTAGCTAAGTAGCTGGGTAATCACTTGGAACAGGGAAAACCTGAAGGAAGACCAGCACCTCCCAACCTCAGGATGCCCCTGCTCTAGATTTGATGACTGAGCTGTCGCTCACACTGAGCGAAGGAATTGTGACAAATTGAACATGTAGCACAAAGATGGAAAAGTCATGGAATGACACTCATGACATCAATAAACATGATAGTTTTGGTTGAGCGGATCTGGCAAAACTCAAATTCACCTGTTTGCGAAGATTTTAACTGGAAATTCAATTTGTAGTGAAGTTAATTGCATTGAATGTCCCTTATTATGCTCTGAGGGGGTACTTAGTTTTAACCCTTTCATGGCCTTCATGGTCCAGTGATGAGATCACATCGTTACATAGGTTGAAAAAAGACCTAGGTCCTTCAAGTTCAACCTTTCTCCAATTGTACATTTTGTCACTAATTTAACTATTATACACAATGTTACTTGCATTTAGGAAATCATCCAGCCATTTTTTAACAGCTGTTGTAGTGTTTGACATTACTACCTCTTGTGGCTGGGCATTCTACATTCTGACTGATCTAACTGTAAATAACCCTTTCCTATTTAGCTGTCAATCTCCTTTCTTCCACCCTTAATGTGTGACCCCTGGTCCTTAATATGGTCCTTGGAAGAAAATTCATGCTCCAGTGGTTTGAGCTGACCACACATATGTCTATATATATGTAAATGACATCCCCCTGAGGCATTTTTTTCTAAGCTAAACAAGCCCAACTTTTTTATCATCATATGAGAGGCCTTCCATCACTTGAAATAATTTAGTTGGCTGCTAGGGTTGAGCGAAACGGGTCGGCCATTTTCAGAAGTCGCCGACTTTTGGCAAAGTCGGGTTTCATGAAACCCGACCCCTGTGTGGGGTCGGCCATGAAGTCGGCGATCTTCTGAATCTGGTATCGGAATTCCGATCCCGAGTTCCGATATGTTTGCAATATCGGAAATCGGTATCGGAATCCATATTTAAGTGTAAAATAAAGAATTAAAATAAAAAATATCGCTATACTTACCCCCTGACGCGCCCTGGTACTAACCGGCAGCCTTTCTTCCTTCGAATCAGCGCTTGCAGGACCTTGCGGTGACGTCGCGGCTTGTGATTGGTCGCGCGACCGCCCATGTGACCGCTTGCGCGACCAATCACAAGCCGCGACGTCACCGCAAGGTCCTGCAAGCGCTGATTCTTAGGAAGGAAGGCTGCCGGAAAGAATCAGGGCGCGTCCGAGGGTGAGTATATACCTAATAGGAATATACCTAATAGGAATATACTCACCCTCGGACGCGCCCTGCTTCTTTCCGGCAGCCTTCCTTCCTAAGAATCAGCGCTTGCAGGACCTTGCGGTGACGTCGCGGCTTGTGATTGGTCGCGCGAGTGGTCACATGGGCGGTCGCGCGACCAATCACAAGCCGCGACGTCACCGCAAGGTCCTGCAAGCGCTGATTCGAAGGAAGAAAGGTTCCCGGTTAGTACCAGGGCGCGTCCGAGGGTGAGTATAGCGATATTTTTTATTTTAATTCTTTATTTTACACTTAAATATGGATCGCAGGGCCTCCTCAAAGAAACCCAACTTGTTAGTTAGATATGACTTATTCTTCATGAATTAATGCTGGTTGTCAGTTATTAAATTACTCTCTGCAATATATTTATTCAGGTCATCTCTTTTAATGCCCTCAAATATTTTGCAAACTACTGATGTCAGGCTTACTAGACAGTAGTTACCTTGATCCATATTCTTACCTTTCTTAAATATCGGTACCACATCAGATATCCTCCAATCCTGTGGCACCATAACTGTTACACAAGAGTCTAAGAATATAAGATACAGCTGTCTGTCAATTACTGAGCTCAATTCTCTCAGTATTCATGGATGAATGCCATCTGGGCCAGGGCATTTATCAATCATGTTTAATTTGCTCAGACGCAGGCATACGTCTTCTTGTGTTAAACTAGTTATATCAGGTGGTGAACTTTGATTTTTGCCTTGTTGAATGATCTCTGAAACAATCAGTTCATTGATGAACACAGGTGAAAAGTGCCTTTCTAATGTCTCATCCTTTTCTTTGTTCTCTATAATTATTTTATTATCGCCTTTTAAGAGGTCTATACCATCTTTTATTTTTATTTCTGGCATTGAAACATTTATAAAAATTTGGGGATTTATTTTAATGTCGTTGGTGTTTTGTTTCTCTGTGGATAACTTTGCTAGCTTGATTTTTTACATTTTATATTGAGATCTTTATACTCCTGAAATGCAATTTTCGTATTCTTGGCCTTCAGGATTTTGAATGTCCTATGTTTTAGTCTGATTAAACTTTGCACTGTCTTATTTATCCATAATGGTTTCTTTTTATTACTGGACATTTTATTGCCAGAGGGTATACGTGTTCTACAGGAGTCCAGTAGTATATCCTTAAACACGTCCAATTTATTGGCGGTATCCCCATTTACCATGAGATGATCCCAACCTACACGATTAAGCTCTTCCCTTAATTTGTTGAAATTAGCTTTCCTAAAATTCCACGTTTTTGCATTTTTCCTTTTGAATGTTTGATTGAACATTACTTTGAAACTTACCAGTTGATGGTCACAGCTTCCCAAATGCTTCTTGACCTGTAGATCAGAAATTGTGTCTGGTTTATTTGCCAGAACTAGATCCAGCAGATTACTTCCCCTGGTCAGTTTATCTTCCAGATGAGAGAAGGAATTTCCCTGAATTTTGGATAAGAACTTACAGCTTTTGGCACAACCAGAAGTTTCTATGACCCATTGAATATCTGGATAGTTAAAAATCCTCTTTATAAGGACCATATTTAGTTTGCTGCTGCATTTCCTCCTCTACCTTTTCAGATATATTGGGAGGCTTGTAGCAAACTCCAATACATTTACCCACACTGACTCTACATTTTACAGCTCCTCGAATGTCATCATTGAGCACTGGTCTTAAGTTAGATTTCATAAAAAATACACATCCCTCCACCTTTTCTGTCTTTCCTGTCCTTTCTAAATGTAGTGTAACCCTCTATGTTTGTAATCCAGCCATGGCTTTCGTTCAGCCAGGTTTCCGTAATGCCCATGTAATCATATTCTGTGGCTGACTTAAGGGTCTCCAGTTCATTCCTTTCTTGCATTTGCCAGCAAACATAACTATTAGCACAATTATTACTCCTTCCCAACTTCCTATGTTCCTTGCATGTCCCAGCACCCCCTAAATCCTCCTGGATCCCTACTGTCTCCCTCTCTGTCTACTCTATCTATCCCCTTATTAGCACAACTACCCTCCCTCACTCCAGATCCTAGTTTAAAAGCTCCTCCATCTGTCTCACCATTATTTCCCCAAGCACAGCTGCACCCTCCCCATTGAGGTGCAATCCGTCCTGTAGCTGAAAGAGAAGTTGGCCAAATTCTTCATGAACACAAACCCTTCCTTCCTGCACCAATTTCTAAGCCACTTATTTATCTCCATAAGCTACCGCTGTATTTCTAGTGACCTGAAAACACCACCTTAGAGATCTTGGCTTTCAGCTTCTTTCCTAGTTTCCTGTAATAAATTTTAAGGACCTTCCACCTCCCTCTAACTTTGTCATTGGTACTGATGTGTGCTATGACCACTGGATTTTTCCTATCCCCTCCCAGAAATCTGTCTATCTGATCCGCAATATGCCAAACCCAAGCACCTGGCAAAAAGCACACTGTTCGGCATTCACGGTCCCGGCGGCAGATGACTCTGTCTGTCCTCCTAATTATAGAGTCCCTTACCACCAACATCCATATGGCCTTTGCTGCACTCCTATTTCCCTCCTTCCTACAGCAGTTGGTTTCCTGGCTGCTAGAAGCAACGTCCTGCTTTAGCAATTCTAGTCCTGGGGCTGCATTCCTAATATCAGCCAAACAGACATATTTACAAGGTTGTGCTGGATCAGGACTGGCTCCCTGGCACTCTTTCCCCTACCTTTTCTTGTAGCTGTTACCCAGCTGCCTACTTCTGAGTCCTAATCTTCCCCACCTCCACCATCCTCCATATCACTGGTCCCATCCAGAGCATGCTCAGTGAGCTCTAATCTTCTCTCCAGGTTTGCAATGCTCCCGAGTGATGCCAGCTGCACATTTAGATCCATTATCTGGGCTTCCAAACATGTAACTCACTGACATTGAGTGCAGATATATTCACCCTCAAACGGCATGCATACATCTCAGAAGATGCATACCTGGAAGCATTGTCCATGGGGCACATATTAAATGGGGATAAACCAGAAAGATAAAATCAGCAAAATACCAATGTGATCTTGAGTTAACCCTGCTGTTGTCTTCGGTCAAAAACCGATTTTGAACTTTAATATTTTTTAAATATTCAAGATGCGGTTCTGAAACTTGTGGTTGATTGACTTATCCTCATTTGAGGGGTTCTTACTATGCGTATTGTTATATTTTTTTTATGTTTACTTTTTGCTCCACAATTTTTTATACACTTGTATTCTTCGGTCAGAAATGACCGATAGCCTTTTATAGTGATCTCCAGCCATTTTATGAGTAAAATAAAGGAGCTATAATCTCATTTTGGACTATATATTACATTTACTACTATTTATCAATTTAGTTAGGTCCTTTTGGTCCATGCAGATTTACACATACATACATTTTCTCATTACAATACTGCTGATGGATTACCTTCCAGTATAGTTATGTGCCAAATATTTTACTCTGCTGTTCCTGTAAAATAGTTCAATTCAGTTCTCAACATTTCATATTGTAAATGAACATATTCTCTTTTTTTACTTGTGTTCCCTGATCTAATTTCTGTGAAATGCTGACCTGAAAGAGTACTAATAAAGAGATTTGTGGAACAAATGGGTAGAAAATCTACCAATATTTTATAATCCTGGTGACAATGTGACTGTAGATGAGCAATTAGTCTCGTTCAGAGGTAAGTGTCTGTTCAGGCAGTATATTCCAAGTAAGCCTGCAAAGTACGGCATCAAAATATGGACTCTGTGCGACAGCAAAAGTGTGTACGCTCTAAATGCACAGGTATACATAGGAAAACAAGCTGGAGAAAGAGCCGAAAAAAATCAAGGCATGCGAGTAGTCTTGGAATTGACCCAGGAACTCAAAGGACAAAATGTCACATGTGACAATTTTTTTGCATCATATCAATTAGGGCAGATGTTCGTGAAAAGAAAAATGACCATGTTGGGTACTATTAGAAAAAATAAGCCAGAACTGCCGCAAGGTATTCTCAGTAAGAGAGACATTTATAGTTCTATGTTTTATTTTACTAAGGATACCACAGTAGGTTCTTACGTCCCAAAGAAACACAAGCAGGTAATTCTGATGAGCACAATGCATCATGATAGTGAAATCAGTAATAGAGATGACAGAAAACCGGAAATCATTTTAGAATATAATGCTACAAAAGGGGCTGTTGATACTCTAGATCAACTGATAGGCACTTACACCTGTAAGCGCAAAACAAATCGGTGGCCAATGGTGATTTTTTACAATATGCGTGATGTGTCAGCATACAATGCATTCGTGCTATGGAAGGAAATAGACCCAAATTGGAACAAAAATAAACTATATAAGAAAAGACTTTTTTATAGAGGAGTTGGGAAAATCACTGGTTAGCCCATATATTGAAGAATGAAAGGTAACACCCAGAGCTGATGGAGTGGCAGCCAATGTCCACAGGATCCAACAGCAAGATAAAGAAAGTGAACCAACAGCTTATACCAGCACTGCTACAATACCCACGGACGCCACCAGCAACGCAACCAGCCTAATACGGAAACAATGCGACTTCTGTCCAACATCAAGCAATCACAAATCAAATGTGATATGTTACAGATTTGAAAAATATTTATGCAAAAGACGTTTCAATTATACCTCTGACAATTGCAAACAGTAAATTTTGCACCGTGTGACTTATTTATCATTTTACATAAAAAAACTGAACTGTTAATTTTTTGGGGTTTTTTTTGTTGGAAAATAATATAATTACATTTAGTTTATTGTTATTAGTTATAGTTTACAGTTGGATGAATAATTATTTTTGTATGTGCAAATATGCAATATGCATAAATATTCCAATAAAGCCGTGTTAAATGTTTTGACACAAAAAAAAAATTTTCTTTCCATTTTTCATTTGTTTATAAACAACCAGGTTCACATACAATATAATACCACAAAAATTATTCAATTAAAACACTTAAATTAGCTAAAAATCAAGACTTTATTAGGTCCGGTCAAAAATGACCGGAAGATAACAAGTGTATAGTGGTAATCAGGAGAATAGCAGGGTTAAACTATGATATTTAACTAGGCACTTACTTGCAGCCCTTCCAGACTGATGAATGCTGGTGTGTTAAGTGCTGAACCCACGGATGTTCATCAGTCTGGCACTGGCAATTGCAAAATAAGAGAAACAGTTGCTATGATGTCATATTTCTGTTTTTGTGGGGGTAGTGTACTCTAGACCCTAAAATTTTCCCTTGCAAAATATTAATTCCCTCTGTGATCACCCTAGAAAGTAATAGTTCTCTCTGGTGCCCCTTTGACAGCTATAATACCTATTGTGCCTCTATAAAGTAATGAAGTTCATTAATCATCTAATTAACAATATTGCTCCAAGCGCCTCTAAAAAATAAAAATGCCCAATGAATGTACACAAGTATGACCCAAGATCCTCCATAGAATAACAATTTCACCTCAGTGCCCAACGAAAATGACTCCTGCTCTGTGTGTGGGGCAGGGAGACTATGGCTCCTTTCTCTACCACAGGGTTTAACAGTTTAGGCATCCTATGCACATCCATATTGATAAGAGTAGAGGTCACCTGGAGATTGTGCTGGGCCATATCACATGGTTGTAATGTTACTTATTTCAACTAAAAAAACTGCACATGTGATTCAAATCTTACTGACATACAGATTAAGTTCTCATGTGGAAGTTGTGATATATGTATAATATGCATGTATACTTTCTCTGTCAGGAGGCTTATATTACATATTCAGGCAGAAATTTGTATCCAAATTTGGAGAACATTTATGAATACAGCTTTGTATCTTTGTTTGAATATTATAAAAGCCTGATATTAGTTGTTCCAAATAAACGAAAACATAACTGAAGGTAAATATTACGCTTTTTAAAATTATTGTGTACCGATATTTTTAAATCTTACAAATATGTACTAATGGTATACAAAAATTGGTCATATGGTTTTGCATTTTGCCTATATGTGTTGGCATTCTGCCAACATTTCTTAGCAAAACCTGCATATAAGCAATTTGAGGTGATCATGAAGTGATCTAAATCGGGACCAAAGTAACATACCGCACATTTGTATTGTTTGTATCATATACGATAACTTCTGAAGACAAAACTGAAAAAAAAATATATAAATTAAAGAAACATTTTGTTTGCATTCACTTGGAAAATGAATAAGGTACTATCTGATCATTGTTTTATCGAATTTATGCATCCAAGTATAAAGGGCGTTTAGCTTGCCTATGCATATGTGAACTGCAGACGCACTGAGTGCTCACTTATCCTAGCCACACTCTGGTTGAAAACTTGTTCCTTCAGGTGTTTCTTAAGATACACTGCTCTTATGTATGTCAAGGCCTCTGTTTAAAGTTGTTGCCTGTTCATGTTTCCTCATAGCGTCTCTGATCCCTGATGGTAAGGTCCTATCAATGAATACATCAGATTTTTCCTGACCAAAGAGAATAAGGTTAGAAGCCTTAAATATTAGCTTGAAGCTAAAAAGTTTTAAATCCGATGATACACCTGCTATGGCCAGAAAATAGGTGTGGGAAAGATGCATTAAACCCTTCATATCCATCTCAACCAAAAGTAATATGGTCCAATAAGTACCTGTCCTCATTCTTACCACCTGAAGGACATTGAAAGTAGGCATTGGATATATAATATGCAGTTACTGAACACATGAAAGGCCTGGGGCATGTTAGCCTGCTACGTAAGCCTTGTGTCCTTTTCTTCCATAATCATAACCCATTGACATAGCTAAGCAAAATCCATAAGGCTCTTAGTCTTTGTTCTGTTCATTGAGGCTATGCTATCTGTCACCATTATCCAGTACTTGCCTGATGCACCCTGAATCTGGGTAAAGCAGTAAAGCACTCATGACAATGCTTAGAAAGAATACAATCTTATACGAACAGAATGACCAATTCTAGATGACTGTTAGCAAAAATAGAAAGATGTTTTTTCTCTTAATGACCTCCTGAACTTTCTTTGTACCTTCAAAGGGTTAAATCTTTCAAGTAACATCTCTGAATTAGCTATCATGAATACTGTATGACTTATGTCTTGCATTATCAACAGTTTTCCTCTCTACAGTTGCTACATCTTAATTTGCAATTGTCTCTGAACTGGTAAAAGGGGACTAGCTGCAATGATGTGTCCCATACAGAGCACAGCATACAGACATGTCTTCCTAGTCCTCATTCCTTAGCACATTGTCATGACTCTGGAAAGGTCGAGTATATGTGACCTACCCCTTAATTCCCCTCCCACCTCTCTCCGGAGGTTCCTCCCTCTTCCCCCCACCCCCAATAAAACAAAGGACAAGCAACCATTTTCTTTGTTTAACAATTATGGCCACAGCAGCCAATTTATTAATAATTAAAAGACACTTGGTGAGCTCCTCATAGCTACAAAAGTCTGGTGTTTTTCCATGGTATTGCCCCTTCCCTCCCTTACTCCTAGCCGCGTTTCTTTTTTAAGCTCAGGACCACCGTGAAACCAAGGGACGAGGTTGCCTCCACACTGTTAGGCCGGCGTCACACACAGCGTAAAACAATACGGTCCGTATATTACGGCCGTAATACGCTGAAAAGTCCCGAAAAAAGTGGTCCGTAGCTCCTCCGTAGGCAGGGTGTGTCAGCGTTTTTTGCGCATGGCATCCTCCGTATGTAATCCGTATGGCATCCGTACTGCGTGGTTTTCTCGCAGGCTAGCAAAACCAACATACCGCTATAGAAGTGATCCATGTGTCCCAAAAAGAAAAGAAAATATATATATACTGTCTATATATATATATATATATATATATATATATATATATGTGTCAGTAGACACATATATTAGAGAGAAAAGCCGGTAATTCAGTGCGGTGTACAGTAAAATCACACTGACAGCTTACAGTAGAATAGGTAGAATAAATGTGTACACATAGAATAGGTATATATATATATATATATGTCAGTGAGACACATATATGTATATATATTAATATTTATTCCAGCGCTAGACAGCTTGAAAGCCGGTAATTCAATTACCGGCTTTTTCCTTCTCCTTCCTAAAACCCGACATGATTTGAGACATGGTTTACATACAGTAAACCATGTCTTCTCTCCATTTTTTTTGCAGATTCCACACTACTAATGTCAGTAGTGTGTATCTGCAAAATTTGGCCGTTCTAGCTCTTAAAATAAAGGGTTAAATGGCGGAAAAAATTGGCGTGGGCTCCCGCGCAATTTTCTCCGCCAGAGTAGTAAAGCCAGTGACTGAGGGCAGATATTAATAGCCTGGAGAGGGTCCATGGTTATTGGCCCCCCCCTGGCTAAAAATATCTGCCCCCAGCCACCCCAGAACAGGCACATCTGGAAGATGCGCCTATTCTGGCACTTGGCCACTCTCTTCCCATTCCCGTGTAGCGGTGGGATATGGGGTAATGAAGGGTTAATGCCACCTTGCTATTGTAAGGTGACATTAAGCCTAATTAATAATGGAGAGGCGTCAATTAGGACACCTATCCATTATTAATCCAATACTAGTAAAGGGTTAAATAAAACACAAACACATTATTTAAAATTATTTTAATGAAATAAAAACAATGGTTGTTGCAGTATTTTATTCAACGCCCAATCCAGTCACTGAAGACCCTCGTTCTGTGAGTAAAAAAACATAATAAACCAACAATATACTTACCCTCCGCAGATCTGTAACGTCCAACGATGTAAATCCTTCTGAAGGGGTTAAAACATTTTGCAGCAAGGAGCTGTGCTAATGCACGCTGCTCCTCGCTGCAAAACCCCAGGGAATGAGGCTAAAAATAGATCAATGATCTATATTTAGCTACATTTGCGGTGAGGCGCCCTCTGCTGGCTGTTCATAGATCGTGGGAAATTACCTAGAAAGCTCCCTGGCTTTCTAGGTAATTTCCCACGATCTATGAACAGCCAGCAGAGGGCGCCTCACCGCAAATGTAGCTAAATATAGATCATTGATCTATTTTTAGCCTCATTCCCTGGGGTTTTGCAGCGAGGAGCAGCGTGCATTAGCACAGCTCCTTGCTGCAAAATGTTTTAACCCCTTCAGAAGGATTTACATCGTTGGACGTTACAGATCTGCGGAGGGTAAGTATATTGTTGGTTTATTATGTTTTTTTACTCACAGAACGAGGGTCTTCAGTGACTGGATTGGGCGTTGAATAAAATACTGCAACAACCATTGTTTTTATTTCATTAAAATAATTTTAAAAAATGTGTTTGTGTTTTATTTAACCCTTTACTAGTATTGGATTAATAATGGATAGGTGTCCTAATTGACGCCTCTCCATTATTAATTAGGCTTAATGTCACCTTACAATAGCAAGGTGGCATTAACCCTTCATTACCCCATATCCCACCGCTACACGGGAATGGGAAGAGAGTGGCCAAGTGCCAGAATAGGCGCATCTTCCAGATGTGCCTTTTCTGGGGTGGCTGGGGGCAGATATTTTTAGCCAGGGGGGGGCCAATAACCGTGGACCCTCTCCAGGCTATTAATATCTGCCCTCAGTCACTGGCTTTACTACTCTGGCGGAGAAAATTGCGCGGGAGCCCACGCCAATTTTTTCCGCCATTTAACCCTTTATTTTAAGAGCTAGAACGGCCAAATTTTGCAGATACACACTACTGACATTAGTAGTGTGGAATCTGCAAAAAAAATGGAGAGAAGACATGGTTTACTGTATGTAAACCATGTCTCAAATCATGTCGGGTTTTAGGAAGGAGAAGGAAAAAGCCGGTAATTGAATTACCGGCTTTCAAGCTGTCTAGCGCTGGAATAAATATTAATATATATACATATATGTGTCTCACTGACATATATATATATATATACCTATTCTATGTGTACACATTTATTCTACCTATTCTACTGTAAGCTGTCAGTGTGATTTTACTGTACACCGCACTGAATTACCGGCTTTTCTCTCTAACAGCGCTGCGTATTTCTCGCAAGTCACACTGCTTGTCCGTGTGTAATCCGTATTTTTCACGCTTCCATAGACTTTCATTGGCGTATTTCTTGCGCAGTACGGTGACAAACGCAGCATGCTGCGATTTTGTACGGCCGTAGAAAGCCGTATAATACTGATCAGTAAAATACGGCAAATAGGAGCAGGGGCATAGAGAATAATTGTGCCGTATTTTTTGCGAGTTTTACGGACGTAGATTCTGCGCTCTTACGTCCGTAAAACTCGCATGTGTGACGGCGGCCTTAATGTGAACCTGATGTTCTGTCGCCGGGTATCACCCAAACTCATGACCATGTGACCCCGACATTCCATCGCCGTGTGTCACCCAAACCTCATGTTAATGTGACCCCCACTTACAATTTATTACCAACTTTGAGGACCCACCAATGCCACACCGAGAGCACCTCGACCCCTCAGGTGCTCGAGACCCCATCAACCAGCAATGCTGTGGCCCTTTGAATCCCTTTTTGTAGCCCTGCAATCCAAAAATCCATCTCCGCTGCATTTAAGTGCATGCCATCTGCCAACCAAAAATAATTTCCCTCTTAATCCAGACCCACATGGTTTACCACCATTCCCCCCTACAAATTTGGATATTGCTTTATTAACCTTTGTGCGAGCTTTGTTAACCCTTGGCACCGCCAAAATTTCCTAAGTACAATGTCAGACCACACTACTTATATTCCCAGGAAGGCCGCCCATAGCTGCATCAGATCTTTTTTGATGTTGCTAGCCAATCCATTTCCAGAGCATGCTCCTAGGTCGTTACCCCCTACATGCAAGACTAAAATATCCTGGGCTCTATGGATGTGAACTGCTCATTGAAAATCGTGAAGTACCCACCTCCATACCAAACCCCTAAAACCCAGCCACCTAATTGATGCCATTTCTTTTGTGTAACCCAACTGTCTCCCGTCAGTTAGTCTATCAGCTCACAGCGCTCCCCAGTGAACATGAGAGTGGCCTAGAATCCAGATTAGAGTGGAACTTGCCCTGCAACAAAGCAAACATAGGTTATTGACACATTTCAGTTACCAGAAGGCTTAGTTCCCTCGTTCCCATGAGGTCAAATATAAGACGGGTACCATTGTGACTCCCACCGGCCAATCCTCTTTAAAACTTCTGAGTTCAAACCTCCCACCACCGCCTCTGTTGCAGCCCCAATCCGGTTTGAATGTCCTGCATAACTGCGCCAGCTTCCTCCAAGCACCTATGAAACACTTTAATGAACTGATATTTTGATAAGAATGACCCATCCTCATGATATAAAAACGGTCCCTCCTGCCGGGGTCTAGCAGCCATAAATATCCTAAAACATCATGATGGGCACATAAAAGAATCCTTCACTCTTCCTCACAGTACCCAATTGATTTGTCTTTGACTTCCTGATCCAGAATTCTACCCCACCTTTGGTAGTCATGATGTCCTCGACAAAAATGCCCCCAACCTTGGCTCTACTTGGAGCTACTCACTCCCCTATTCTCATTGCACCGAAAAACGCCAAAGAAAACGCCAACCTAAATATTACTATTTCAAAACGTGACCTGCAGACTGCTGCTAGTTGTAAGCCTAACTTTTCTAGTAATCCAAATGACACTGGCCGCCTGTTATCCATTTGGCTCTTTCCTTTACGAAGACCCCTAAGCACCTGTCTGACTAAAAAATTATTTGTCAAATCAGTTCAATTTCAAAGTTTAAAACCAAACGCTAACCCGGAAATCAACTGATTTATCTTTGCTATAGCCCACTTGCCTCCGCTGCTTGCCTAATTCCCATCAATAGCACCTCCACTTGCTCCTCCTTTGTTAAGAGTCTCTGCCCTTGTCCTAGCCATTGTTCCCACACCTTCCATAACCGTTGATATGCTGCCGAAGTGCTACCCGCTATTGATGACCTGATTAATGGCCCGGCAGCCCTGATACCAAATTCCAGAGTCTAGGAGGGCAGGATAGGCCCTTTTCTTCTGCCTCCGGGGTCAAGGCCTGGAACCGCTCCCACTGAAAATGAGAAAATTCGTCAGCTATTGAGTTAAATTCGCCCGGGACTTATGAGCATTGATAGATAAGCTTTCCAACATCAACTGGTGTAACACTCTAATTACTGGAGGCGAAGAGGCGGTTATGTTATTTATAGACATCACTACAGCAGCAGTATGGAGGAAATTAAAAAATACTGAGTTGTGTAGATGTGAATCTAGCCCTGGGACCAACCGTAAGGGACCAACCTGTCCAACTAGTCTTCAGCGCAATCTTAGTCCTCAGCGGTTTTAAAATTATATTTTTTTCTGTAATGCCATAGCGTTTCAGAGAAAAAGTACCTGGCTAGATGATATATCCCATGGATTAGGCAGCATGTATTAGCTTTCTCGTTCACTTTAAAGAGGCTTAAGGGAGGGGAAGAAGTGCCTCCTACATGGGAAAAAAAGTTAAAAAGTTAGTTACTGCCCCTAAAACATGGAAGAAGGTAATCAGTATGCCCAAGCAGAAGAAGACTTGATCCGATGCTGGTTGAATGAAAATTTCCAAGTTTACATTTTCTTAGGTTTTTTGGTACGGTACCTAGAACTATTATGTTAGAAGTGGTGAAGGAGTGACCCCAGTGGGTGCCACTAATAAAATGCAAGGAGTAATGTCCTACAGGCATTCAACAAAGCAACCGTATGCTGTCCCATCATGGGCACTGGAAGCGTCACATGGCTGCTTAGGATGACATAGTCTACATGGTATTTATGTAATCAATCTACTTTTCTTACTACAGGTAACAGTGATGGAAGTTGTGATATTAATGATAACTAAGTACACTGTCTGACAATAATTTCAGGTTTTTAATTCAATTTGCATAGATTCGATTTCATCATCTCTAGGATTCAGTTTTCCCATTCTGGGCACTGATTGTTTGCTTCTGTTTTCCTGTCTGCACTGACCATGAACAAGAGCCCTGGGAATGTATAGTGATGAAGGTACAGTAAGCGATACAGCTGCAATGTTCCTGTAGGATCATGCAGATCAACTCATGAAAGTCTGATTAGAAAGGGGAAATGGAGCCTCCATACAGGAGCTAATTGTCCCTTAGATGAGACTGCTTCTTAGCTATTAGAAGGAGCAACGATGGCAAACCTTTAAGTGTAAAAATATGTATTATTGAGCAGAAATGGAAAGTGCATATATATATTTATATATATATATATATATATATGTATATACTATATATTGTATATATACTGTGTGTACGCATGTATATATATTGTTTTTTTTCACTGCAGGGTTCAGTTTATTTTTTTACCTATGAACATTGGATCTGAATAAATAGTTTTGCTTTTTGTGTATCATTGAATTGCAAATAGATAAGAACTATGTAAGGCTATGTGCACACGTTGCAGATTATTTGCGGTTTTCTAGCGTTTTTGCACTATAAAAACGCTATAAAACCGCAAATAATCTGCATACATTAAGCATCCTATCATTTTTAATGAAATCCGCAATTTCTGTGCACATGATGTGCGTTTTTCCGCATGAAAAACGCATTGCGGAAAAATAATGAACCTGCTCATTAATTTTGCGGTTTTTTTCGCGGTATCCCCACTGTCTAATGCATTGGGAAATGTCCGGAAAAAAACGCGCAAAAAAATGCGTCAAAACCACGTCAAAGCCGCGCAAAAAACGCGCAAAAAAACCCATGCGGATTTCATGCGGAAATCTCCCAGAAATGTCCGGATTTTCACAGGAATTTTCTGCATGAATTCCTGAACGTGTGCACATAGCCTAAAAGTCAAGATTTTCCTCGACCGTCCAACTTATGGACACCGAAATGTGTTAACATTAGTGTTGAGCATTCCGATACCGCAAGTATCGGGTATCGGCCGATATTTGCGGTATCGGAATTCCGATACTGAATTCCGATACTTCCCGCGTATCGGATACCGGAATCGGAAGTTCCCAGAATTCAAATTGAACGCAGCAGCCAATGAGGAATGAATGAAAGTGTGGGCACATCCTGTTTAGCATGGTGGGCATGTAAGTACTGGCAAGGCTTGGATTGGCTGCTGAAATGATGTCACTCTGCACTATAAAAAAGCGCTGCCGCCATTTTGCGCTCACTCTGCTGTGATTTCAGTTAGGGACAGGACGCTGTGTTCTAACTGAGGGCCAGTTGAGCTAGCTAATTGCTTTATTTTCCTTTCCAAAGGCTAATTTAGCAAAACGCTGTGTGTTCTTCACTGTTCACCTTGCTCTTGCCTTGCAGCGCTGTTTTAACAGCGTTCTGCAAGGTCTCTGTGTGTGTGTGTGTGTGCAGCTCACTCTGTAGTCTGTGTGCAGCCATATACCCGGTTGTATTCAGCTCAGGGGGGGTTCACACTGCCTCACACAGTTGTTCTTTTTTGCTCTTAGTGCAGCCTGCTGCACATTTTTTCTCAAATTTCCTATTAGTGTTTTTCCACCAGTCTCCAGCTCTATTGTGGAAAAACACTACATAGGATAACCTAGAGGGGGGTTTTTGGGCCTTGCAGCGCCGTTTACGGCTGTCTGCACGGTCTCCGTGTGAGCCCAGCTCGCCCTGTAGTCTGTGTGCAGCCATAGCCGGTTGGATTCAGCTCAGGGTTCGTTACTGGCTCATACCTTGAGAAAAATTTTCCTTTTTTTCAAATAGTGCAGCCTGTTTAAAATTTGAAAAAAAAAATTCCTATTAGTGTCTTTCCACTCGTATCCAGCTAAATAGTGGAAAAACACTATATAGGATAACCTAGAGGAGGGTTTTTTGGCCTTGCAGCGCCGTTTACGGCTGTCTGCACGGTCTCCGTGTGAGCCCAGCTCGCCCTGTAGTCTGTGTGCAGCCATAGCCGGTTGGATTCAGCTCAGGGTTCGTTACTGGCTCATACCTTGAGAAAAATTTTCCTTTTTTTCAAATAGTGCAGCCTGTTTAAAATTTGAAAAAAAAAATTCCTATTAGTGTCTTTCCACTCGTATCCAGCTAAATAGTGGAAAAACACTATATAGGATAACCTAGAGGAGGGTTTTTTGGCCTTGCAGCGCCGTTTACGGCTGTCTGCACGGTCTCCGTGTGAGCGCAGCTCGCCCTGTAGTCTGTGTGCAGCCATAGCCGGTTGGATTCAGCTCAGGGTGCGTTACTGCCTCATACCTTGAAAAACAATTTCCTTTTTTTCAAATAGTGCAGCCAGTTTAAAATTTGAAAAAAAAAATTCCTATTAGTGTCTTTCCACTTGTATCCAGCTAAATAGTGGAAAAACACTATATAGGATAACCTAGAGGAGGGTTTCTTGGCCTTGCAGCGCCGTTTACGGCTGTCTGCACGGTCTCCGTGTGATTTAAACTAGCTCTGTAGCCCGATCTGCACCAAAAAAAAGGTTAAGTTCACCAAACACAACTTACACTTGTGTAGGCCACATTTGAAAAATAATAAAGTTTAGTCCACAATTTACAACATTAGTGTTTCTTACACCTGTTAGGAGGAGCATTACAGGAATAAGCACACTAAGGCCTTAGTACTTTTCTGCTTATCTTTATCTGTCAACCAAGATGAAGAGGGCAGGGAGTAAGGCACGTGGGCGTGGGCGCGGAGCAGGGAGAGGAGCAGGGAGAGGACGTGGTGATTCTGTGCCTGCTGCGGGCGCCGGTGACTCGTCGTCACTCAGTTTCAGCAGGGAACAGTCCTTCATGCGCAGCTTTGTCGGAGAGCGCCGTGCACCGCTGCTGCGTGAAGACCAAATTGAAGCCGTTGTCGGGTGGATGGCAGCTAACGCCTCGGCATCGACTTCAGTTAGTGCCACATCCTCTCAGGCACAGAGCACTGGAGAGCAGCCATCTGTCTCTTCACCACCTGCCAAATTGGCCAGGCAGTCAGAGAGCCCAGGACAGGAGCCGTCTCTACTTCTGTTCTCTGAATCTCTTGGCTTGGAAACAGGGGGCCAGCCAAGCAGCATTGGAGAAATGGAAGAAGAGGCAGTGTGCAGTGATGCCCAACACCTTTTTCTCTCTGACTCTGAAGAGGCAGGTGGGCCAGTGCCTCCGGTGACCACAGCGCAGTACGCATCTGATGATGAAACTCAGGTGCCGCTTTCTCGTGCGTACTGTGCTGCTGAGACTACCCAGGAGGAGCAGTTGGTGGCAGAGGGTAGTGGAGATGATGAGGTCCTTGACCCATCGTGGCGTGAGGAACAGGAAGGTGGTGGGAGCAGCTCAGAGGAAGAGCTTCCTCTTACGGGCCAAAGAGGGAGAGGGAGGGGGAAGACTGCGGAGCCTGTAGCCTCCACTTTGGCACCCGTTAGGAGCCTGTCTCTTTCCAAAGCCAAAAAGGGCGCTCCCAAGACTTGCAGTGCCTGGTCCTTTTTTGACACAGTTGCAGATGACATTTGTTTTGTCAAATGCAAGCTGTGTCATCATAAAGTAAAAAGAGGGAAAAATGTCAGCAACCTCAATACCACAAATATGTGGAAACATGTGCGGACCAGGCACGCGGTGGAGTTACAGAAACACACTGAAGATGTAGGCCAACCAACAGCGGCAGCTACCACCTCTTCAGCTCGTGTTGCCTCTTCCTCCAGCTCACGCACAGCTGGTTTGGCTTCCTCCCAGAGACCTTGTGTAATTCCACCCACAGCACCACCTTCCCAGTCATCCTCACACTCCCAGTCTACTCTACAGCCATCGGTAGTACAGGCATGGGAGAAAAGGCGGGCATTCTCGGCCAACCACCCCCGAGCACAGGCTCTGAATGCAGGCATTGCCAAACTGTTGTCCCTGGAAATGCTCTCGTTCAGGCTGGTGGAGACTGACAGCTTCCGTGACTTGATGGCATTGGCAGTCCCACAGTACAAGGTGCCCAGCCGCTTTTACTTCAGCAGGCAGGCTGTCCCTGCCCTGCACAGGCATGTTGAGGCAAACATAAAACATGCGCTACTGAACGCCGTCAGTAGCAAGGTCCACCTCACCACCGATGCGTGGACCAGTCAGCATGGACAGGGGCGATATGTTTCCCTCACTGCCCATTGGGTTAATGTTGTTGAGCCAGGTACAGATCGTGCGAGTGGCGCAGGACGTGTCCTGCCCACTCCAAGGATTGCAGGAATCCAGTCTGTACGCATCGACTCCTCCTCTTACACCAGTTCCTCTGATTCCTCTCTGCAGGATCCGTCACAGTCCACCCCCACATGGACCCGTGAACGTTTACCTATGACCGACATGAGCACAGCCGTGGCCAAACGTCAGCAGGCCGTCTTGAAACTAGTTTCATTGGGGCATCGAAGCCACACAGCGCAGGAGCTCTGGAATGCCATCAAGCAGGAGAGCGATGTGTGGTTACTGCCAGCGAATCTCCAGCCAGGCATGGTAGTGTGTGACAATGGCCGAAATCTGGTGGCAGCTTTGGCCCTTGGCAACCTCACTCACATCCCATGTCTGGCACATGTGCTCAATTTGGTTGTGCAGAGTTTTCTGAGGGACTATCCGGATCTTGATGCCCTGCTGCACAAGGTCCGCCTAGAGTGTGCTCACTTGCGGCGTTCCAGCTTGGCCAGATCCCGCATTGCTGCTCTGCAGCGCCGATTCCGCCTTCCGGAACACCGCATCATATGTGACCTACCTACCCGGTGGAATTCCACGTTACATATGTTGGAGCGGTTGTGTGAGCAGCAGCAAGCAGTTATGGAGTACCAGCTGCATCAGGCGCAAAGAAGTCGCAGTCAGCGCCGATCAGACTTCACAACCACAGAGTGGGCCACTATGAAGGACGTCTGCCAGGTTTTGCGTCCTTTTGATTATTCCACGCGGATGGCAAGTGCAGATGATGCACTAGTCAGCATGACTGTCCCCCTTATCTGCCTGCTTCAGCAAACTTTGCAAGGGTTAAGGGATGATGTGGTGGAAGAGGTGGAGGATGAGGAGTCACCTTTTCCATCAGCTTCTGGAGAGTCAGCGCCACGTGGTTCCTCACAAAGGGGTACGCAGGGGCCAATTTGTGAGGAGGATGAGGAGGAGTCAATGGAGGAGGAAGAGCTCCGTCCAGAGGAGGGAGCGACACAATTGTCCAGTGGTCAGTGTGTACAGCGAGGGTGGGGTGATGACGAGCGGGCAGAGATCATGTCTCAAGCAGGGGACAGCGTTTCTGGGCCGGTTGGCACTCTGCAGCACATGGTGGATTTCATGCTGCAGTGCCTGAGAAACGACCGCCGCATCGACCACATTCTCAACATGCCTGATTATTGGGTGTTCACCCTCCTCGATCCTCGCTACCGGGACAACGTCCAAAACCTCATCCCTGCGTTGACCCGGGAGCGTAAATTGCGGGAGTACCACGACACACTGGTGAATTCCATCATCTTCTCCTGTCCAACTGAGAGGAGTGCTGCTAGTGCTTTACAAAGCAGCTCAGTGCGTCGAGGCAGTGGGGGAGGCTCTGCCCAAAGAGGGAGCAGAAGCAGTGCCTCTGCCCAAGGCAAGCCCAGTATGGCACAACTCTGGCACACTTTTGTGTGCCCGCCCCAAATGTCTACACCATCACCGGCGGCTCCAGTCAGCAGGAGGCAACGGTTCCGTCAGATGGTGACAGACTACATGGCTTGCCCTCTTACTGTACTCCCAGACGGCTCTTCCCCGTTCAAGTTTTGGGTCTCTAAGCTGGATACATGGCCAGAGCTAAGCCAGTATGCATTGGAGGTGCTGGCTTGCCCTGCGGCTAGTGTCTTATCGGAACGTGTCTTTAGTGCCGCAGGTGGTGTACTAACAGACCGTCGCATGCGACTATCCTCCGATAACGTTGACCGGCTTACTTTCCTGAAAATGAACCAGGCCTGGATCTCGCAGGAATTTGCCACTCCTCTGCCTGATTAAGTAATTGGGTGTCATCCAGGTCTCCTGCTGTGTTCATCTTTCTACCACCTGAACTGCTATTCCTGGGCTCCAACACCGCCAGTTGCGGCTCAGAAGTGCAGGCTGCACAGTAAAAACATACGACCCAGTGTTATTGGGTTTCAGTAACGTCAGCTGATCCCCAGCTGTGTAGCCGGCAATGTGTCCTGCGACCGCCACGCTGGCACAACAACCTAAATGTAAGGGAACCTGTCCCCCCCCCCCCCCGTCGTTTGTTACTGAAAGAGCCATCTTGTGCAGCAGTAATGCTGCACAAGGAAAAGGTAGCTCTTTTTTTTTAGCTCTTTGCACACGCAGAACTTAACACTTATAAAATGTGTTCACTGATACCGTTATACCGTCCCGGAGCTGGGACTTTCCTTCGTAATGTGACGCAGCACAGCCGTCATTCCTACCCCCTTGGTGCCATGCGCTGCCTCCTCAGCGTTGTTTTAAGCTGTCACGGAGCCTGCGCTGTTCTGTTATCCCTTGGGCATGCCCTATTTGCGCTGCCTGTCTTCTGACATAATTTGGTGTCAGGCTGGCTGCGCCTGTGCGGCCGCGGTGCCCGAGATCCCGCCTCGCAGTGTCTTCTGATTGAGTCACACTGCGGGCCTGGGATCCATGGGCATGCGCAGTGCATATCTTCCCCTCGGGCTCTCGCTCATTTCCCTCCGCCTTCTTTAGACTGTGCGCCGTCAGCTGATCCCTAGCATGCCACGGCCGTGACACCGCACAGTCTGAAGAAGAGGGAAGGAGGGGAGTGAGAGTCGAGGTTATGCACTGTGCATGCCCATGGTTCCAAGGCCCGCAGTGGGATTACGTTAGATGAGACTGCGAGGTGGGATCTGGAGCAGCGTGGACGCACAGGCACTGACAGCCTGACACCAAATTATGTCAGAAGACAGGCAGCGCTAATTGGGCATGGCCAAGGGCTAACAGAACAGCGCAGGCTCCGTGGCAGCTTAAAACAACGCTGAGGAGGCAGCGCACGGCATCAAGGGGATAGGAATGACAGCTGTGCTGTGTCCCATTACGAAGGAAATTCGCACCTCCGGAACGGTTTAACGGTATAAAGGGACACATTTTTAGTGTTTACTTCGGTGTTTGCAAGGAGCATAATTAAAAGAGCAACCTTTTCCTTTTGCATCCTTAGTGCTGCACAACATGGCTCTTTCAGCTACAAACGTCTTGGGGGGGGGGGTTAAAGGTTTCCTTTCAACTTGCTCCAATCAGGCTTCGGCCTACACTCTGTTCCTCTGCTCCTCCTGCTGTCCCTGGGCTCTAACACCGCCAGTTGGTGCCTGGAAGTGCTGTGTGCACAGTCAACAGTCGCTCCTCTGTTATTGGGGTTCAGTAACGTCAGCTGATCCCCAGCTGTGTGTGCGGCAATACCTCCAATCTGCTCCTCCTGCTGTCCCTGGGCTCTAACACCGCCAGTTGGTGCCTGGAAGTGCTGTGTGCACAGTCAACAGTCGCTCCTCTGTTATTGGGGTTCAGTAACGTCAGCTGATCCCCAGCTGTGTGTGCGGCAATACCTCCAATCTGCTCCTCCTGCTGTCCCTGGGCTCTAACACCGCCAGTTGGTGCCTGGAAGTGCTGTGTGCACAGTCAACAGTCGCTCCTCTGTTATTGGGGTTCAGTAACGTCAGCTGATCCCCAGCTGTGTATCCGGCAACGTGTCATGCGACCGCCACGCTGGCACAACTAAAATGTAAGGGGACCTGTCCCCCCCCCCCCCTAGGCGTTTGTTACTGAAAGAGCCACCATGTGCAGCACTAATACTGCACAAGGGAAAGGTCGCTCTTGAAATTATGCTCCTTGCAAACGCTGAACTACACACTCATGTAATGTGTCCCCTCACACCGTCCAACCGTCCCGGAGGTGGGACTTTCCTTTGTAATGTGACACAGCACAGCCGTCATTGCTACCCCCTTGGCACCGTGCGCTGCCTCCTTAGCGTTGTTTGATTCCGTCATGGACCCTGCGCTGTTATGTTATCCCTTGGCCATGCACAGTTTGCGCTGCCCGTCCTCTGACATCATTTGTTGTCGTCCTGGCTGCGCCTGTGCGTCCACGCTGCCCGAAATCACACCTCGCAGTGTCGTCTAATGTGATCCCACAGTGGGCCTGGTATCCATGGCCATGCGCAGTGCATATACTAGCCTCTCACTCCCCTTCTTCACGCTTCTTCAGACTAGGCGGCGTCAGCTGATCCCTAATAGCATGCCACGGCCGTGACGCCGCACAGTCTGAAGAAGCAGGAAGGAGGTGAGTGAGAGGCGATGATATGCACTGCGCATGCCCATGGATCCCTGGCCCGCAGTGGGACTACATTAGATGACACTGCAAGGTTGGATCTCGGGCAGCTTGGACGCACAGGCACTGCCAGCCTGACACCTACATGATGTCAGAAGACGGGCACCGCTAACTGTGCATGGCCAAGGGATAACATTACAGTGCGGGCTCCGTGACAGAACCAAACAACGTTGAGGAGGTGGTGCCCGGCACCAAGGGGGTTGGAATGACGGCTGTGCTGTGTCACATTACAAAGGAAAGTCCCACTTCCGGGATGGTTTGACGGTGTGAGGGGACACATTATATGAGTGTGTACTTCAGCGTTTGCAAGGAGCATAATTTTCGGAGCCACCATTTTCCATGTGCAGTATTACTGCTGTACAAGATGGCTCTTTCAGCAACAAATGCCTGGGGGGGGGGGTTAAAGGTTCCCTTTCAACTTGCTCCACTGCAGGCTTCGGCCTACACTCTGCTCCTCTTTGATTCCCTGGGTTTCAACACTGTCAGTTGCCACCTGGAAGTGTTGTCTACACAGAAAAAAACACTAGGTGATGTGTCAGTGGGGTTCAGCACCGCCAGCTGTTCCCCTGCTGTGTAGTCGGCAACGTGTCCAGCACAAGCCACGCTGGCACAACAGAACAAAAGCTGCCACCAGTGCAGGCTTCGGCCTACACTCTGCTCCTCTCCTCCTCCTGCTGACCCTGGGCTCAAACACCGCTAGTTTTTGCCCGGAAGTGCTAGCTGCACAGAGAAAAACACCAGCCAATGTGTTAGTGGGGTTCAGCAACGCCAGCTGTTCCCCTGCTGTGTAGCCGGCAACGTGACCTGCAAACGCCATGCAGGCACAGGAACTGAAATTAAAAGGGAACCTGGCCCCACCCCCCCAGGTGTTTCTATGTATAACAGCCACCTAGTACAGCAGTACTGCTGCATTTGTACAAGGTGGCTGACTTTTTCTCCTTGCCCACGTGGAACTCAACACGTACAAAATGTGTCTCATTGAGACCATTCCACTGTCCCTGAGGTGTGACTTTCCTTTGTAATGATACGCAGCACCCCCCTTGGTAGCGTTTCCCGTCTTTTGTCATCATGGTTAGCTGGCTGCGCCTGTGCATCCGCCCTGCTAGAAACAACGCCCCTCGTTGTCATATTTATTTTGTCAGCGAGGGTGTGGTTTATGGGCACGAGCAGTGCATATGTTCGCCTGTCTTAACTCATCTCCTTCCGCCTTCTTCAGACTGTGCGGCCTCCTGGCCGTGGTAGGCGATAAGGGATCAGCTGAGGCCGCCCAGTCTGGAGCCGGTGTAAGGACATGTGTAAGCGGCAAACCTATTTACTGCACAAGGCCACGAATCCCAGCCACGTAGTGTGATTGTTTGAAAACACACTGTGGGTCTGGGATTCATGTCCATCGCTAACCGCAACGGCCGACATGAAATGAGGTCAGAAGACAGGAAGCGCTCACAGCGCATGGCCAAGGGATCACAATAGCGCAGACTCCTGTACAGCAAATAACAACGCTCAGGAATCTGCGCCCAGTACCTAGGTGCAAATTTTGACACCTGTGCTGCGTCTCGTTAAAAAGACAAGTCACGCCTCCACAACTGTTTGACAGTATAATGGGCTAAATAGTGTACGTGTTTTAGTCAGCGTGTGCAAGGAGCAAAACAAATAGAGCAACCTTTTACTTGTGCAGCATTAATGCTGCACAAGGTGTGGCTCTTGTACCTTGCAACACCTGAGGGGGGGGTTAAAGGTAACCTTTGAAATTGGTTCAACTAGGCTTCGGCCTACACTCTGCTCCTCTACTCCTCCTGCTGACCCTGGGCTCAAACAGCGCTAGTTTTTGCCCGGAAATGCTAGCTGCACAGAGAAAAACACCAGCCAATGTGTTAGTGGGGTTCAGCACCGCCAGCTGTTCCCCCGCTGTGTAGCCGGCATCGTGTCCAGCAAAAGCCACGCTGGCACAACCGACCAAAAGCTGCCACCAGTGCAGGCTTCGGCCTACACTTTGCTCCTCTCCTCCTCCTGCTGACCCTGGGCTCAAACAACGCCAGTTTCTGCCCGGACATGCTAGCTGCACAGAGAAAAACACCAGCCAATGTGTTAGTGGGGTTCAGCACCGCCTGCTGTTCCCCCGCTGTGTAGCCGGCATCGTGTCCAGCACAAGCCACGCTGGCACAACCGACCAAAAGCTGCCACCAGTGCAGGCTTCGGCCTACACTTTGCTCCTCTCCTCCTCCTGCTGACCCTGGGCTCAAACAACGCCAGTTTCTGCCCGGACATGCAATCTGCACAGAGAAAAACACCAGTCAATGTGTCAGTGGGGTTCAGCAACGCCAGCTGTTCCCCTGCTGTGTAGCTTGCAACGTGACCTGCAAACGCCACGCAGGCACATGAACTGAAATTGAAGGGAGCCTGCCCCCCACCCACAGGTGTTTCTATGTATATCAGCCACCTTGTACAGCAGTACTGCTGCATTTGTACGAGGTGGCTGACTTTTTCTCCTTGCCCACGTGGAACTCAACACGTACAAAATGTGTCTCATTAGAGACCATTACAATGTCCCTGAGGTGTGACTTTCCTTTGTAATGACACGCAGCACCACCCTTGTTAGCGCTGCCCGTCTTTTGACATCATTGGTTAGCTGGCTGCGCCTGTGCATCTCCCCTGCTCGAAACAACGGCCCTCGGTGTCTTATTTTTTTGGACAGCGAGGGTGTGATTGATGGGCATGTGCAGTGCATATGTTTGCCTGTGTTCACTCATCTCCTTCCGCCTTCTTCAGACTGGGTGTCCTCATGGCCGCGGCAGGCGATAAGGGATCAGATGAGGCCGCCCAGTCTGAAGCAGGTGTAAGGACATGTGTGAGCGGCAAACATATTTAGTGCACCAGGGCACGAATCCCAGCACCGCAGTGTGATTTTTTAAAAACACACTGTGGGTCTGGGATTCATGTCCATCGCTAACCGCAACGGCCGACATGAAATGAGGTCAGAAGACAGGAAGCGCTCACAGCGCATGGCCAAGGGATCACAATAGCGCAGACTCCTGTACAGCAAATAACAACGCTCAGGAATCTGCGCCCAGTACCTAGGTGCAAATTTTGACACCTGTGCTGCGTCTCGTTAAAAAGACAAGTCACGCCTCCACAACTGTTTGACAGTATAATGGGCTAAATAGTGTACGTGTTTTAGTCAGCGTGTGCAAGGAGCAAAACAAATAGAGCAACCTTTTACTTGTGCAGCATTAATGCTGCACAAGGTGTGGCTCTTGTACCTTGCAACACCTGAGGGGGGGGTTAAAGGTAACCTTTGAAATTGGTTCAACTAGGCTTCGGCCTACACTCTGCTCCTCTACTCCTCCTGCTGACCCTGGGCTCAAACACCGCTAGTTTTTGCCCGGAAATGCTAGCTGCACAGAGAAAAACACCAGCCAATGTGTTAGTGGGGTTCAGCACCGCCAGCTGTTCCCCTGCTGTGTAGTCGGCAACGTGTCCAGCACAAGCCACGCTGGCACAACCGACCAAAAGCTGCCACCAGTGCAGGCTTCGGCCTACACTTTGCTCCTCTCCTCCTCCTGCTGACCCTGGGCTCAAACAACGCCAGTTTCTGCCCGGACATGCTAGCTGCACAGAGAAAAACACCAGCCAATGTGTTAGTGGGGTTCAGCACCGCCTGCTGTTCCCCCGCTGTGTAGCCGGCATCGTGTCCAGCACAAGCCACGCTGGCACAACCGACCAAAAGCTGCCACCAGTGCAGGCTTCGGCCTACACTTTGCTCCTCTCCTCCTCCTGCTGACCCTGGGCTCAAACAACGCCAGTTTCTGCCCGGACATGCTAGCTGCACAGAGAAAAACACCAGCCAATGTGTTAGTGGGGTTCAGCAACGCCAGCTGTTCCCCTGCTGTGTAGCTTGCAACGTGACCTGCAAACGCCACGCAGGCACATGAACTGAAATTGAAGGGAGCCTGCCCCCCACCCACAGGTGTTTCTATGTATATCAGCCACCTTGTACAGCAGTACTGCTGCATTTGTACGAGGTGGCTGACTTTTTCTCCTTGCCCACGTGGAACTCAACACGTACAAAATGTGTCTCATTAGAGACCATTACAATGTCCCTGAGGTGTGACTTTCCTTTGTAATGACACGCAGCACCCCCATTGTTAGCGCTGCCCGTCTCCTGACATCATTGGTTGGCTGGCTGTGCCTGTGCGTCCCCCCTGCCCGACACAACGCCCCCCGTTGTCTCATATATTTTGACTGCGAGGGTGTGATTGATGGGCACGAGCAGTGCATATGTTCCCCTGTTTTCACTCCCCTCCTTCCGCCTTCTTCTGACTGTGCGGCCTCATGGCCGCGGCATGCGATAAGGGATCAGCTGAGGCCGCCCAGTCTGAAGCAGGTGTAAGGACATGTGTGAGCGGCGAACATATTTACTGCACAAGGCCACGAATCCCAGCACCGCAGTGTGACTTTAGGAAAAGCCACTGTGGGTCTGGGATTTATGGCCATCGTTAACCGCACCGGCCAACATGAAATGAGGTCATGAGACGGCCTGCACTAACAGGGTATTGCCAAGGGATAACACAAGAGCGCAGACTCCTGTACAGCAAATAACAACGCTCAGGAATCTGCGCCCAGTACCTAGGTGCAAATTTTGACACCTGTGCTGCGTCTCGTTAAAAAGACAAGTCACGCCTCCACAACTGTTTGACAGTATAATGGGCTAAATAGTGTACGTGTTTAATTCAGCGTGTGCAAGGAGCAAAATTAAATAGAGCAACCTTTGACTTGTGCATCATTAATGCTGTTCAAGGTGTGGCTCTTGTACCTTGCAACACCTGAGGGGGGGGTTAAAGGTAACCTTTGAAATTGGTTCAACTAGGCTTCGGCCTACACTCTGCTCCTCTACTCCTCCTGCTGACCCTGGGCTCAAACACCGCTAGTTTTTGCCCGGAAATGCTAGCTGCACAGAGAAAAACACCAGCCAATGTGTTAGTGGGGTTCAGCACCGCCAGCTGTTCCCCTGCTGTGTAGTCGGCAACGTGTCCAGCACAAGCCACGCTGGCACAACAGAACAAAAGCTGCCACCAGTGCAGGCTTCGGCCTACACTTTGCTCCTCTCCTCCTCCTCCTGCTGACCCTGGGCTCTAACACCGCTAGTTTTTGCCCGGACATGCAATCTGCACAGAGAAAAACACCAGTCAATGTGTCAGTGGGGTTCAGCAACGCCAGCTGTTCCCCTGCTGTGTAGCTTGCAACGTGACCTGCAAACGCCACGCAGGCACATGAACTGAAATTGAAGGGAGCCTGCCCCCCACCCCCCCAGGTGTTTCTATGTATATCAGCCACCTTGTACAGCAGTACTGCTGCATTTGTACGAGGTGGCTGACTTTTTCTCCTTGCCCACGTGGAACTCAACACGTACAAAATGTGTCTCATTAGAGACCATTACAATGTCCCTGAGGTGTGACTTTCCTTTGTAATGACACGCAGCACCCCCATTGTTAGCGCTGCCCGTCTCCTGACATCATTGGTTGGCTGGCTGTGCCTGTGCGTCCCCCCTGCCCGACACAACGCCCCCCGTTGTCTCATATATTTTGACTGCGAGGGTGTGATTGATGGGCACGAGCAGTGCATATGTTCCCCTGTTTTCACTCCCCTCCTTCCGCCTTCTTCTGACTGTGCGGCCTCATGGCCGCGGCATGCGATAAGGGATCAGCTGAGGCCGCCCAGTCTGAAGCAGGTGTAAGGACATGTGTGAGCGGCGAACATATTTACTGCACAAGGCCACGAATCCCAGCACCGCAGTGTGACTTTAGGAAAAGCCACTGTGGGTCTGGGATTTATGGCCATCGTTAACCGCACCGGCCAACATGAAATGAGGTCATGAGACGGCCTGCACTAACAGGGTATTGCCAAGGGATAACACAAGAGCGCAGACTCCTGTACAGCAAATAACAACGCTCAGGAATCTGCGCCCAGTACCTAGGTGCAAATTTTGACACCTGTGCTGCGTCTCGTTAAAAAGACAAGTCACGCCTCCACAACTGTTTGACAGTATAATGGGCTAAATAGTGTACGTGTTTAATTCAGCGTGTGCAAGGAGCAAAATTAAATAGAGCAACCTTTGACTTGTGCATCATTAATGCTGTTCAAGGTGTGGCTCTTGTACCTTGCAACACCTGAGGGGGGGGTTAAAGGTAACCTTTGAAATTGGTTCAACTAGGCTTCGGCCTACACTCTGCTCCTCTACTCCTCCTGCTGACCCTGGCTCAAACACCGCTAGTTTTTGCCCGGAAATGCTAGCTGCACAGAGAAAAACACCAGCCAATGTGTTAGTGGGGTTCAGCACCGCCAGCTGTTCCCCTGCTGTGTAGTCGGCAACGTGTCCAGCACAAGCCACGCTGGCACAACAGAACAAAAGCTGCCACCAGTGCAGGCTTCGGCCTACACTTTGCTCCTCTCCTCCTCCTCCTGCTGACCCTGGGCTCTAACACCGCTAGTTTTTGCCCGGACATGCAATCTGCACAGAGAAAAAACACCAGTCAATGTGTCAGTGGGGTTCAGCAACGCCAGCTGTTCCCCTGCTGTGTAGCTTGCAACGTGACCTGCAAACGCCACGCAGGCACATGAACTGAAATTGAAGGGAGCCTGCCCCCCACCCCCCCAGGTGTTTCTATGTATATCAGCCACCTTGTACAGCAGTACTGCTGCATTTGTACGAGGTGGCTGACTTTTTCTCCTTGCCCACGTGGAACTCAACACGTACAAAATGTGTCTCATTAGAGACCATTACAATGTCCCTGAGGTGTGACTTTCCTTTGTAATGACACGCAGCACCCCCATTGTTAGCGCTGCCCGTCTCCTGACATCATTGGTTGGCTGGCTGTGCCTGTGCGTCCCCCCTGCCCGACACAACGCCCCCCGTTGTCTCATATATTTTGACTGCGAGGGTGTGATTGATGGGCACGAGCAGTGCATATGTTCCCCTGTTTTCACTCCCCTCCTTCCGCCTTCTTCTGACTGTGCGGCCTCATGGCCGCGGCATGCGATAAGGGATCAGCTGAGGCCGCCCAGTCTGAAGCAGGTGTAAGGACATGTGTGAGCGGCGAACATATTTACTGCACAAGGCCACGAATCCCAGCACCGCAGTGTGACTTTAGGAAAAGCCACTGTGGGTCTGGGATTTATGGCCATCGTTAACCGCACCGGCCAACATGAAATGAGGTCATGAGACGGCCTGCACTAACAGGGTATTGCCAAGGGATAACACAAGAGCGCAGACTCCTGTACAGCAAATAACAACGCTCAGGAATCTGCGCCCAGTACCTAGGTGCAAATTTTGACACCTGTGCTGCGTCTCGTTAAAAAGACAAGTCACGCCTCCACAACTGTTTGACAGTATAATGGGCTAAATAGTGTACGTGTTTAATTCAGCGTGTGCAAGGAGCAAAATTAAATAGAGCAACCTTTGACTTGTGCATCATTAATGCTGTTCAAGGTGTGGCTCTTGTACCTTGCAACACCTGAGGGGGGGGGGTTAAAGGTAACCTTGGAAATTGGTTCAACTAGGCTTCGGCCTACACTCTGCTCCTCTACTCCTCCTGCTGACCCTGGGCTCAAACAGCGCTAGTTTTTGCCCGGAAATGCTAGCTGCACAGAGAAAAACACCAGCCAATGTGTTAGTGGGGTTCAGCACCGCCAGCTGTTCCCCCGCTGTGTAGCCGGCATCGTGTCCAGCACAAGCCACGCTGGCACAACCGACCAAAAGCTGCCACCAGTGCAGGCTTCGGCCTACACTTTGCTCCTCTCCTCCTCCTCCTGCTGACCCTGGGCTCTAACACCGCTAGTTTTTGCCCGGACATGCAATCTGCACAGAGAAAAACACCAGTCAATGTGTCAGTGGGGTTCAGCAACGCCAGCTGTTCCCCTGCTGTGTAGCTTGCAACGTGACCTGCAAACGCCACGCAGGCACATGAACTGAAATTGAAGGGAGCCTGCCCCCCACCCCCCCAGGTGTTTCTATGTATAACAGCCACCTTGTACAGCAGTACTGCTGCATTTGTACGAGGTGGCTGACTTTTTCTCCTTGCCCACGTGGAACTCAACACGTACAAAATGTGTCTCATTAGAGACCATTACAATGTCCCCTGAGGTGTGACTTTCCTTTGTAATGACACGCAGCACCACCCTTGTTAGCGCTGCCCGTCTTTTGACATCATTGGTTAGCTGGCTGCGCCTGTGCATCTCCCCTGCTCGAAACAACGCCCCTCGGTGTCTTATTTTTTTGGGACAGCGAGGGTGTGATTGATGGGCATGTGCAGTGCATATGTTTGCCTGTGTTCACTCATCTCCTTCCGCCTTCTTCAGACTGGGTGTCCTCATGGCCTCGGCAGGCGATAAGGGATCAGATGAGGCCGTCCAGTCTGAAGCAGGTGTAAGGACATGTGTGAGCGGCAAACATATTTACTGCACCAGGGCACGAATCCCAGCACCGCAGTGTGATTTTTTAAAAACACACTGTGGGTCTGGGATTCATGTCCATCGCTAACCGCAACGGCCAACATGAAATGAGGTCATAAGACAGGAAGCGCTCACAGCGCATGGCCAAAGGATCACAAGAGCGCAGACTCCTGTACAGCAACTAACAACGCTCAGGAAGCTGCGCCCATGCAAAAAGGTGTTTTCGACACCTGTGCTGCTTTTCTTTAAAAAGACAAGTCACGCCTCCACTACTGTTAAACAGTATAAGGGGCTAAATAGTCTACGTGTTGCATTCAGCTTGTGCAAGTAGACAAATTAATAGAGCAACCTTTTACTTGTGCAGCATTAATGCTGCAGAAGGAGTGGCTCTTGTTCTTTGTAACACCTGAGGGGGGGTTAAAGGTAACCTTTGAAATTGGTTCAACTAGGCTTCGGCCTACACTTTGCTCCTCTCCTCCTCCTCCTGCTGACCCTGGGCTCTAACAACGCTAGTTTTTGCCCGGAAATGCTAGCTGCACAGAAAAACACCAGCCAATGTGTTAGTGGGGGTTCAGCAACGCCAGCTGTTCCCCCGCTGTGTAGCCGGCATCGTGTCCAGCACAAGCCACGCTGCACAACCGACCAAAAGCTGCCACCAGTGCAGGCTTCGGCCTACACTTTGCTCCTCTCCTCCTCCTCCTGCTGACCCTGGGCTCAAACACCGCTAGTTTTTGCCCGGAAATGCTAGCTGCACAGAGAAAAACACCAGCCAATGTGTTAGTGGGGTTCAGCAACGCCAGCTGTTCCCCCGCTGTGTAGCCGGCATCGTGTCCAGCACAAGCCACGCTGGCACAACCGACCAAAAGCTGCCACCAGTGCAGGCTTCGGCCTACACTTTGCTCCTCTCCTCCTCCTCCTGCTGACCCTGGGCTCAAACACCGCTAGTTTTTGCCCGGAAATGCTAGCTGCACAGAGAAAAAACACCAGCCAATGTGTTAGTGGGGTTCAGCACCGCCAGCTGTTCCCCCGCTGTGTAGCCGGCATCGTGTCCAGCAAAAGCCACGCTGGCACAACCGACCAAAAGCTGCCACCAGTGCAGGCTTCGGCCTACACTTTGCTCCTCTCCTCCTCCTGCTGACCCTGGGCTCAAACAACGCCAGTTTCTGCCCGGACATGCTAGCTGCACAGAGAAAAACACCAGCCAATGTGTTAGTGGGGTTCAGCACCGCCTGCTGTTCCCCCGCTGTGTAGCCGGCATCGTGTCCAGCACAAGCCACGCTGGCACAACCGACCAAAAGCTGCCACCAGTGCAGGCTTCGGCCTACACTTTGCTCCTCTCCTCCTCCTGCTGACCTGGGCTCAAACAACGCCAGTTTCTGCCCGGACATGCAATCTGCACAGAGAAAAACACCAGTCAATGTGTCAGTGGGGTTCAGCAACGCCAGCTGTTCCCCTGCTGTGTAGCTTGCAACGTGACCTGCAAACGCCACGCAGGCACATGAACTGAAATTGAAGGGAGCCTGCCCCCCACCCACAGGTGTTTCTATGTATATCAGCCACCTTGTACAGCAGTACTGCTGCATTTGTACGAGGTGGCTGACTTTTTCTCCTTGCCCACGTGGAACTCAACACGTACAAAATGTGTCTCATTAGAGACCATTACAATGTCCCTGAGGTGTGACTTTCCTTTGTAATGACACGCAGCACCCCCATTGTTAGCGCTGCCCGTCTCCTGACATCATTGGTTGGCTGGCTGTGCCTGTGCGTCCCCCCTGCCCGACACAACGCCCCCCGTTGTCTCATATATTTTGACTGCGAGGGTGTGATTGATGGGCACGAGCAGTGCATATGTTCCCCTGTTTTCACTCCCCTCCTTCCGCCTTCTTCTGACTGTGCGGCCTCATGGCCGCGGCATGCGATAAGGGATCAGCTGAGGCCGCCCAGTCTGAAGCAGGTGTAAGGACATGTGTGAGCGGCGAACATATTTACTGCACAAGGCCACGAATCCCAGCACCGCAGTGTGACTTTAGGAAAAGCCACTGTGGGTCTGGGATTTATGGCCATCGTTAACCGCACCGGCCAACATGAAATGAGGTCATGAGACGGCCTGCACTAACAGGGTATTGCCAAGGGATAACACAAGAGCGCAGACTCCTGTACAGCAAATAACAACGCTCAGGAATCTGCGCCCAGTACCTAGGTGCAAATTTTGACACCTGTGCTGCGTCTCGTTAAAAAGACAAGTCACGCCTCCACAACTGTTTGACAGTATAATGGGCTAAATAGTGTACGTGTTTAATTCAGCGTGTGGCAAGGAGCAAAATTAAATAGAGCAACCTTTGACTTGTGCATCATTAATGCTGTTCAAGGTGTGGCTCTTGTACCTTGCAACACCTGAGGGGGGGTTAAAGGTAACCTTTGAAATTGGTTCAACTAGGCTTCGGCCTACACTCTGCTCCTCTACTCCTCCTGCTGACCCTGGGCTCAAACACCGCTAGTTTTTGCCCGGAAATGCTAGCTGCACAGAGAAAAACACCAGCCAATGTGTTAGTGGGGTTCAGCACCGCCAGCTGTTCCCCTGCTGTGTAGTCGGCAACGTGTCCAGCACAAGCCACGCTGGCACAACAGAACAAAAGCTGCCACCAGTGCAGGCTTCGGCCTACACTTTGCTCCTCTCCTCCTCCTCCTGCTGACCCTGGGCTCTAACACCGCTAGTTTTGCCCGGACATGCAATCTGCACAGAGAAAAACACCAGTCAATGTGTCAGTGGGGTTCAGCAACGCCAGCTGTTCCCCTGCTGTGTAGCTTGCAACGTGACCTGCAAACGCCACGCAGGCACATGAACTGAAATTGAAGGGAGCCTGCCCCCCACCCCCCCAGGTGTTTCTATGTATATCAGCCACCTTGTACAGCAGTACTGCTGCATTTGTACGAGGTGGCTGACTTTTTCTCCTTGCCACGTGGAACTCAACACGTACAAAATGTGTCTCATTAGAGACCATTACAATGTCCCTGAGGTGTGACTTTCCTTTGTAATGACACGCAGCACCCCCATTGTTAGCGCTGCCCGTCTCCTGACATCATTGGTTGGCTGGCTGTGCCTGTGCGTCCCCCCTGCCCGACACAACGCCCCCCGTTGTCTCATATATTTTGACTGCGAGGGTGTGATTGATGGGCACGAGCAGTGCATATGTTCCCCTGTTTTCACTCCCCTCCTTCCGCCTTCTTCTGACTGTGCGGCCTCATGGCCGCGGCATGCGATAAGGGATCAGCTGAGGCCGCCCAGTCTGAAGCAGGTGTAAGGACATGTGTGAGCGGCGAACATATTTACTGCACAAGGCCACGAATCCCAGCACCGCAGTGTGACTTTAGGAAAAGCCACTGTGGGTCTGGGATTTATGGCCATCGTTAACCGCACCGGCAACATGAAATGAGGTCATGAGACGGCCTGCACTAACAGGGTATTGCCAAGGGATAACACAAGAGCGCAGGACTCCTGTACAGCAAATAACAACGCTCAGGAATCTGCGCCCAGTACCTAGGTGCAAATTTTGACACCTGTGCTGCGTCTCGTTAAAAAGACAAGTCACGCCTCCACAACTGTTTGACAGTATAATGGGCTAAATAGTGTACGTGTTTAATTCAGCGTGTGCAAGGAGCAAAATTAATAGAGCAAACCTTTGACTTGTGCATCATTAATGCTGTTCAAGGTGTGGCTCTTGTACCTTGCAACACCTGAGGGGGGGGGTTAAAGGTAACCTTGGAAATTGGTTCAACTAGGCTTCGGCCTACACTTTGCTCCTCTCCTCCTCCTCCTGCTGACCCTGGGCTCTAACAACGCTAGTTTTTGCCCGGAAATGCTAGCTGCACAGAGAAAAACACCAGCCAATGTGTTAGTGGGGTTCAGCAACGCCAGCTGTTCCCCCGCTGTGTAGCCGGCATCGTGTCCAGCACAAGCCACGCTGGCACAACCGACCAAAAGCTGCCACCAGTGCAGGCTTCGGCCTACACTTTGCTCCTCTCCTCCTCCTCCTGCTGACCCTGGGCTCAAACACCGCTAGTTTTTGCCCGGAAATGCTAGCTGCACAGAGAAAAACACCAGCCAATGTGTTAGTGGGGTTCAGCAACGCCAGCTGTTCCCCCGCTGTGTAGCCGGCATCGTGTCCAGCACAAGCCACGCTGGCACAACCGACCAAAAGCTGCCACCAGTGCAGGCTTCGGCCTACACTTTGCTCCTCTCCTCCTCCTCCTGCTGACCCTGGCTCAAACACCGCTAGTTTTTGCCCGGAAATGCTAGCTGCACAGAGAAAAACACCAGCCAATGTGTTTAGTGGGGTTCAGCACCGCCAGCTGTTCCCCCGCTGTGTAGCCGGCATCGTGTCCAGCAAAAGCCACGCTGGCACAACCGACCAAAAGCTGCCACCAGTGCAGGCTTCGGCCTACACTTTGCTCCTCTCCTCCTCCTGCTGACCCTGGGCTCAAACAACGCCAGTTTCTGCCCGGACATGCTAGCTGCACAGAGAAAAACACCAGCCAATGTGTTAGTGGGGTTCAGCACCGCCTGCTGTTCCCCCGCTGTGTAGCCGGCATCGTGTCCAGCACAAGCCACGCTGGCACAACCGACCAAAAGCTGCCACCAGTGCAGGCTTCGGCCTACACTTTGCTCCTCTCCTCCTCTGCCTGACCCTGGGCTCAAACAACGCCAGTTCTGCCCGGACATGCAATCTGCACAGAGAAAAACACCAGTCAATGTGTCAGTGGGGTTCAGCAACGCCAGCTGTTCCCCTGCTGTGTAGCTTGCAACGTGACCTGCAAACGCCACGCAGGCACATGAACTGAAATTGAAGGGAGCCTGCCCCCCACCCACAGGTGTTTCTATGTATATCAGCCACCTTGTACAGCAGTACTGCTGCATTTGTACGAGGTGGCTGACTTTTTCTCCTTGCCCACGTGGAACTCAACACGTACAAAATGTGTCTCATTAGAGACCATTACAATGTCCCTGAGGTGTGACTTTCCTTTGTAATGACACGCAGCACCCCCATTGTTAGCGCTGCCCGTCTCCTGACATCATTGGTTGGCTGGCTGTGCCTGTGCGTCCCCCCTGCCCGACACAACGCCCCCCGTTGTCTCATATATTTTGACTGCGAGGGTGTGATTGATGGGCACGAGCAGTGCATATGTTCCCCTGTTTTCACTCCCCTCCTTCCGCCTTCTTCTGACTGTGCGGCCTCATGGCCGCGGCATGCGATAAGGGATCAGCTGAGGCCGCCCAGTCTGAAGCAGGTGTAAGGACATGTGTGAGCGGCGAACATATTTACTGCACAAGGCCACGAATCCCAGCACCGCAGTGTGACTTTAGGAAAAGCCACTGTGGGTCTGGGATTTATGGCCATCGTTAACCGCACCGGCCAACATGAAATGAGGTCATGAGACGGCCTGCACTAACAGGGTATTGCCAAGGGATAACACAAGAGCGCAGACTCCTGTACAGCAAATAACAACGCTCAGGAATCTGCGCCCAGTACCTAGGTGCAAATTTTGACACCTGTGCTGCGTCTCGTTAAAAAGACAAGTCACGCCTCCACAACTGTTTGACAGTATAATGGGCTAAATAGTGTACGTGTTTAATTCAGCGTGTGCAAGGAGCAAAATTAAATAGAGCAACCTTTGACTTGTGCATCATTAATGCTGTTCAAGGTGTGGCTCCTTGTACCTTGCAACACCTGAGGGGGGGGTTAAAGGTAACCTTTGAAATTGGTTCAACTAGGCTTCGGCCTACACTCTGCTCCTCTACTCCTCCTGCTGACCCTGGGCTCAAACACCGCTAGTTTTTGCCCGGAAATGCTAGCTGCACAGAGAAAAACACCAGCCAATGTGTTAGTGGGGTTCAGCACCGCCAGCTGTTCCCCTGCTGTGTAGTCGGCAACGTGTCCAGCACAAGCCACGCTGGCACAACAGAACAAAAGCTGCCACCAGTGCAGGCTTCGGCCTACACTTTGCTCCTCTCCTCCTCCTCCTGCTGACCCTGGGCTCTAACACCGCTAGTTTTTGCCCGGACATGCAATCTGCACAGAGAAAAACACCAGTCAATGTGTCAGTGGGGTTCAGCAACGCCAGCTGTTCCCCTGCTGTGTAGCTTGCAACGTGACCTGCAAACGCCACGCAGGCACATGAACTGAAATTGAAGGGAGCCTGCCCCCCACCCCCCCAGGTGTTTCTATGTATATCAGCCACCTTGTACAGCAGTACTGCTGCATTTGTACGAGGTGGCTGACTTTTTCTCCTTGCCCACGTGGAACTCAACACGTACAAAATGTGTCTCATTAGAGACCATTACAATGTCCCTGAGGTGTGACTTTCCTTTGTAATGACACGCAGCACCCCCATTGTTAGCGCTGCCCGTCTCCTGACATCATTGGTTGGCTGGCTGTGCCTGTGCGTCCCCCCTGCCCGACACAACGCCCCCCGTTGTCTCATATATTTTGACTGCGAGGGTGTGATTGATGGGCACGAGCAGTGCATATGTTCCCCTGTTTTCACTCCCCTCCTTCCGCCTTCTTCTGACTGTGCGGCCTCATGGCCGCGGCATGCGATAAGGGATCAGCTGAGGCCGCCCAGTCTGAAGCAGGTGTAAGGACATGTGTGAGCGGCGAACATATTTACTGCACAAGGCCACGAATCCCAGCACCGCAGTGTGACTTTAGGAAAAGCCACTGTGGGTCTGGGATTTATGGCCATCGTTAACCGCACCGGCCAACATGAAATGAGGTCATGAGACGGCCTGCACTAACAGGGTATTGCCAAGGGATAACACAAGAGCGCAGACTCCTGTACAGCAAATAACAACGCTCAGGAATCTGCGCCCAGTACCTAGGTGCAAATTTTGACACCTGTGCTGCGTCTCGTTAAAAAGACAAGTCACGCCTCCACAACTGTTTGACAGTATAATGGGCTAAATAGTGTACGTGTTTAATTCAGCGTGTGCAAGGAGCAAAATTAAATAGAGCAACCTTTGACTTGTGCATCATTAATGCTGTTCAAGGTGTGGCTCTTGTACCTTGCAACACCTGAGGGGGGGGGTTAAAGGTAACCTTGGAAATTGGTTCAACTAGGCTTCGGCCTACACTCTGCTCCTCTACTCCTCCTGCTGACCCTGGGCTCAAACACCGCTAGTTTTTGCCCGGAAATGCTAGCTGCACAGAGAAAAACACCAGCCAATGTGTTAGTGGGGTTCAGCACCGCCAGCTGTTCCCCCGCTGTGTAGCCGGCATCGTGTCCAGCACAAGCCACGCTGGCACAACCGACCAAAAGCTGCCACCAGTGCAGGCTTCGGCTACACTTTGCTCCTCTCCTCCTCCTCCTGCTGACCCTGGGCTCTAACACCGCTAGTTTTTGCCCGGACATGCAATCTGCACAGAGAAAAACACCAGTCAATGTGTCAGTGGGGTTCAGCAACGCCAGCTGTTCCCCTGCTGTGTAGCTTGCAACGTGACCTGCAAACGCCACGCAGGCACATGAACTGAAATTGAAGGGAGCCTGCCCCCCACCCCCCCAGGTGTTTCTATGTATAACAGCCACCTTGTACAGCAGTACTGCTGCATTTGTACGAGGTGGCTGACTTTTTCTCCTTGCCCACGTGGAACTCAACACGTACAAAATGTGTCTCATTAGAGACCATTACAATGTCCCTGAGGTGTGACTTTCCTTTGTAATGACACGCAGCACCACCCTTGTTAGCGCTGCCCGTCTTTTGACATCATTGGTTAGCTGGCTGCGCCTGTGCATCTCCCCTGCTCGAAACAACGCCCCTCGTGTCTTATTTTTTTGGACAGCGAGGGTGTGATTGATGGGCATGTGCAGTGCATATGTTTGCCTGTGTTCACTCATCTCCTTCCGCCTTCTTCAGACTGGGTGTCTCATGGCCTCGGCAGGCGATAAGGGATCAGATGAGGCCGTCCAGTCTGAAGCAGGTGTAAGGACATGTGTGAGCGGCAAACATATTTACTGCACCAGGGCACGAATCCCAGCACCGCAGTGTGATTTTTTAAAAACACACTGTGGGTCTGGGATTCATGTCCATCGCTAACCGCAACGGCCAACATGAAATGAGGTCATAAGACAGGAAGCGCTCACAGCGCATGGCCAAAGGATCACAAGAGCGCAGACTCCTGTACAGCAACTAACAACGCTCAGGAAGCTGCGCCCATGCAAAAAGGTGTTTTCGACACCTGTGCTGCTTTTCTTTAAAAAGACAAGTCACGCCTCCACTACTGTTAAACAGTATAATGGGCTAAATAGTCTACGTGTTGCATTCAGCTTGTGCAAGTAGACAAATTAATAGAGCAACCTTTTACTTGTGCAGCATTAATGCTGCAGAAGGAGTGGCTCTTGTTCTTTGTAACACCTGAGGGGGGTTAAAGGTAACCTTTGAAATTGGTTCAACTAGGCTTCGGCCTACACTTTGCTCCTCTCCTCCTCCTCCTGCTGACCCTGGGCTCTAACAACGCTAGTTTTTGCCCGGAAATGCTAGCTGCACAGAGAAAAACACCAGCCAATGTGTTAGTGGGGTTCAGCAACGCCAGCTGTTCCCCCGCTGTGTAGCCGGCATCGTGTCCAGCACAAGCCACGCTGGCACAACCGACCAAAAGCTGCCACCAGTGCAGGCTTCGGCCTACACTTTGCTCCTCTCCTCCTCCTCCTGCTGACCCTGGGCTCAAACACCGCTAGTTTTTGCCCGGAAATGCTAGCTGCACAGAGAAAAACACCAGCCAATGTGTTAGTGGGGTTCAGCAACGCCAGCTGTTCCCCCGCTGTGTAGCCGGCATCGTGTCCAGCACAAGCCACGCTGGCACAACCGACCAAAAGCTGCCACCAGTGCAGGCTTCGGCCTACACTTTGCTCCTCTCCTCCTCCTCCTGCTGACCCTGGCTCAAACACCGCTAGTTTTTGCCCGGAAATGCTAGCTGCACAGAGAAAAACACCAGCCAATGTGTTAGTGGGGTTCAGCAACGCCAGCTGTTCCCCCGCTGTGTAGCCGGCATCGTGTCCAGCACAAGCCACGCTGGCACAACCGACCAAAAGCTGCCACCAGTGCAGGCTTCGGCCTACACTTTGCTCCTCTCCTCCTCCTCCTGCTGACCCTGGGCTCAAACACCGCTAGTTTTTGCCCGGAAATGCTAGCTGCACAGAGAAAAACACCAGCCAATGTGTTAGTGGGGTTCAGCACCGCCAGCTGTTCCCCTGCTGTGCAGCTTGCAACGTGACCTGCAAACGCCACGCAGGCACATGAACTGAAATTGAAGGGAGCCTGGCCCCCACCCCCAGGTGTTTCTATGTATAACAGCCACCTTGTACAGCAGTACTGCTGCATTTGTACAAGGTGGCTGATGTTTTCTCCTTGCCCACGTGGAACTCAACACGTACAAAATGTGTCTCTTTGAGACCATTCCACTGTCCCTGAGGTGTGACTTTCCTTTCTAATGATACGCAGCACCCCCCTTGGTAGCGCTTCCCGTCTTCTGACATCATTGGTTGGCTACTTGCGCCTGTTCGTCCGCCCTGCCTGAATAAAATGCTCCTCGTTGTCTTAATTATTTTGACTGCGAGGGTGTGATTGATGGGCACGAGCAGTGCATATCTTCGCCTGTCTTAACTCATCTCCTTCAGCCTTCTTCAGACTGTGCAGCCTCATGGCCGCGGCATGCAAGAAGGGATCAGCAGAGGCCGCCCAGTCTGAAGCAGGTGTAAGGACGTGTGTGAGCGGCCAAAATATTTACTGCTCAAGGCCACGAATCCCAGCACCGCAGTGTGGCTTTATGAAAAGACACTGTGGGTCTGGGATTTATGGCCATCGTTAACCGCACCGGCCAACATGAAATGATGTCATAAGATGGGCAGCGCTAACAGGGCATTGCCAAGGGATAACACAAGAGCGCAGACTCCTGTACAGCAAATAACAACGCTCAGGAAGCTGCTCCAAGCACCAAGGCGTTATTTTGGACACCTGTGCTGCGTCTCATCAAAAACCAAGTCACGCATCCACTACAGTTTGACTGTAGAATGGGGTAAATTGTGTATGTCTTTCATTCAGCGTGTGCAAGTAGACAAATTAATAGAGCAACCTTTCACTTGTGCAGCATTAATACTGCACAAGGTGTGTCTCTTGTACTTTGTAACACCTGAGGGGGGGGTTAAAGGTTTCCTTTGAAATTGGTTCAACTAAGCTTCGGCCTACCACTCTGCTCCTCTCCTCCTCCTCCTGCTTCAACACGGGCTCTAACATCGCTAGTTTTTGCCCGCAAGTGCTAGCTGCACAGAGAAAAACACACGCCATTGTGTTAGTGGGGTTCAGCAACGCCAGCTGTTCCCCCAGTGTGTAGCCGGCAAAGTGTCCTGCAAACGCAACGCAGACACAAAGCTGCCTCCAGTGCAGGCTTCGGCCTACACTCATCTCCCCCTGCTTACCCTTTGCTCCAACACCGCTAGTTGGGGCTCTAGGAAGACAATCTTTAATAGGCAAGGCAACGCATCCGGGTTCCAGCACCGCCAGCTGGTTCTCGGCAGTGTTTTTGTCACAGGTACTCCCTCGTGCCAAGCCTGGTTTCAGCACCGTCAGCTGTTTCCGGGTTGTGTCAAGCTCACTGAGGACAACCTATGCTTGCCTCGTCGTGGTGCGGTCGGGTTTAGCCAACTCCAGGGTGCCTCCAGTTTAGGAGCTTCCTATGTGGCTGCGTGAACTGGTAGTCAAGGCTGGTTCTGTAGTGCCCAGTAGGCCC